>NC_085139.1:287781113-287898423 GCF_024139115.2 Armigeres subalbatus
GACTTCTGTTTCGCATTCTTGATTCACGACCCTTTCCATGGCAGGTCTTCCTCCGGCGATCCTCTGGTATCTCCCCGGAGGTACCATTTCCTTCGGTCTTATCCACTCGGACCTTCTCGACGGTCCGTGCGAGGCTTTATTAGCTACTTTGGGTCCGCCTGCTGCGTGACCATTAGCTTAGAAGTTGCGTACCGTTAGTGCCATACGCCGTTGAAGTTCTGCGCGTCTGGCTCTCCGCCAGCTGTTCTCTCTGTAAGAGTCGAATCTTCGATTCAGCCTCCTTCGAGGCCTTCACCGCCAACTTTTCTCCTCAAGAAGACGGATCTTGTGCTCCGCCTGCTTACGGCTTCCAGCAAGGACTTCCATTCCAACTTCGCCTCCACGATAGGAGCAGAGGGTCAGTACGGCCTGCTTCAAGTCCTTACTGATTTACCCGGTTGTCCAGGAAGGACATGATTACGTCCGATACATCCGTAATCACTTCCATGGTCTGGACTCCATCATCCTCATGGTTGGTCACTCTTTGGTCAGAGTGGGGCGTCCATCTTGACGTCGACCGGCACCTCGTCTGACCCATCACCATCGCCTCCCCGACGACCTTTTGGGTGACCGATTATACACTGGCCTGGCGAAAGGGTTCTCCTTGTCGCCATTCGCCTTACCTCCTCCTTCAAGATTTTTGATTTTGCTGTTGGGTTAATCATTGGGTCCCTCGCGGCTGCTGTCGAATCCTGTGATGAGTCGCCTTCGCGATCCCATGGTTATCTATACGCACTTGCGGCATGCAGGGAGGCATGAGGTTTGAACTTTCGTGTTCAGAGCCAGATCAGCGCTAGTCAGGAAGGAGCATCTGAGTTTATACCCACCAGCTACCAGCGCGAGCCAGGATTGTACCGCGGCACAAGCGCGCCACGGTTTTAGGGATGCATCATTAGCCCATTCGCCGTTTCAGGTCGGTGTCGCCCGGCCTTACTAAGAGAATAAAACCAGACTACCAGCCCTCGCGTTCACAATATTTCAATATCCAGATAAACCCAATAACACGCAACCAGTATACCATAATCAGGGTCTTATATCAACCCTGATGTGCCAGTGGCACCCTGGGCGTGTGCTTTGAAGAGCCCACTGCTAAATCCCACCACTCAGGCAGTTCTCCTCGACTCGCAGACAGCTGGGAGGGATCGTCAAGCCCTTTGACATGCTCCCGCTGCCCCCCCTTCGACAAATCTAACGTCCAAATCGTACCCTGCCGTGGAAATTCGTTTATTTATACAATAATAATGGAATATTTAAGATGAATTTCCATGTATCGACTGTTCGAAATATGTGTCGCAACATTCGTTGCGCCGCACCACATCCAATCACCATTAGAACCGCACCTTACATCACACTACATTTATTTACGCCGAAGCGCTGCTGTCCTCAATAACGCGCTGCTGCGGTCAACATCACTGTCAGAATGACGAGGTAAGGAAGGTGGAAACGTCAACGATTGAGGAGAAGAAATCGTGATATAGAGGCATTCCACGGGGCATGTCAGTCGATCCTGAGCGACCATTTGAAAATATTTGAAACTCTGCACAGTTTTCAATTTCATTAAATCGTCATTTTCGATATCAAATCTTCATATTGAGTCACGACTAACTTTTCAAAAGGTGGTGAAAATGGTTCAAAATATTTAAAAGCCGCACAGCAAAACGGAATGTTCGATTGTTATGATTTTTCAGCAAAGTTGACAACTAAATGGTGATTCTTAAGAGCAGTAAAAAATTTTTTGCCTTTTAAAATATCATTTTGTCACAAAACTCAAATATCTCAAACCCTATCTTTTTCGAACGTATTTTTAGGGAAAACGGTCCATTATATTAGCTATCTACCATAAAATTTGGTGATGGTAAACTATAAACAAAAAGTTATGACATTTCAAACATTTCACATTTCACATTTAGTAAAAAAATTTTTTCTGTGTAAGTTATTTCGAGAATTGCAGTTTGATGCAGATTTTATTTAAGGGACGTGATTTAAACAAGTTTTTCATGATATTTTGATTTAATTATTCATAGATCTATAAGAAACTTAGACACGATCCAGTGTTGTGATCAAAAGTATTGATAGTGTCATAATTTTCATTGCACGTGACTGGGAAAATTCTTTAATAGTGTTAAACCTGTTGATAATAACGTTGATAGAAACATATCAGAAATGTTATTTTAAGAAAAAGCTGCAAAATCAAAGATTTATATACACGTGTACGTTCATAGTTTACCTGCAAAAATATAATTTAGAGAATAGACTTTATGATCGGAGGAAACGGGTATCTTCAACAACAACAAATGCATGATAGGTAATACCATGACAGTTACGAAAAGCAAAAAATTACTACTAAGGTTGTTAAAGATCTTATAGTAATTTTTTCTTCAGTCAAAATGACACCAAACTAGTCAGTAAAAACTTAAAAGTGATTTTGTTTATTGAAATATTACGAACAACATGAGTAGCCGCTTTCTCAACTGTTGTAGGCCGTTTGATGGAAAAAGTGTTCAAAAGAGTTACGAAATCTCACCGAAAGCACCATGATAAACTGAAAGGACTGGTTATGCTCAATGTCCACATTGAATACAAATTTACGCATTTGCACGTCTGCGTCTAAACGTTGACAAAAGAGCACTGTATATCATCGGTTGAGCAGGAGCGCAGGAAGTCTGAAAACGACAGCAACTGAGGAATGCCAGATGTATCGACAACAACTGAGGAATTACCAGAAGTATTATGCTGAGAGCCTTGCCACCGTACCATCAGCGAAATCTGTTTCAACAAATCAATCGGAAGATGAGTGTATCCAAAAGGTCAACATCGAACGCTTTAACGAGGGCATAGCTGGGATAAAAGTGACCCGATTAAATGGAGTAAGATGGACTACGTTTATCACCCGGAGAAAAAATACCGTGAAATAACCGAAGCTGTACGAAGAAACCTCTTCAAATTAGGACCTGATGATGTGGAAAATACAGACTACGATGAGGTAATTATAAATATGAAGGAAAGGTTCTCGAATGCAGCCACGACAAGGAAAGAAAATTATTGATTTTGTCGATGCTGCCAAGTTCGTGGTCTATTCAGGATGCCATTGATGAGTTCAAACCAATAGAAATAGTAAAAGAGGCAAAACAATTGAAGAATAACTGTCTTTCAACCAAAAAATACTAGGTCTAGTACTGCAAACAGATGAGACAAAAGAAATGTAGTTCAATATTTTGAAGATGATGAAGTAAGTCGAGCTATGCTGGTCAAAAAGATTATGTATCAGTAAAAGATGGAAGCGTCAACAATCCAAAAACGATTAATGATGAGACTTTGAAAGAAGCTACAGCTTCAAGGAAATCGTAATATATAATATTAATAGGTTTTCCTCATTTGAAGCCTTCGCCAAGGCAATGTGTTCTTCCAATTCAGGAACACATAAGTGTGTGTGTGCACAACCCATGAGAATATTAATCTATTTTACATAGTTTGAAAAGAATCAATTTAACAAAGGATATTAAAATGTTAACTGGTAGTCTTTGTGTGAAAATACAACATCAAATTGCTATCTACGATCTTGTTTGGATTGTCCAGATTCTTCATCATTGGAAAATACTTATTCGTGAGTTTGAAGAAAATATATTGATCAGTTATCATTTGAGCAATGGGTGACCAGGATAGGTGATATAGAACTATTGTAAAACCGTAGATGAGTTTGTGTCATATTTTGCTTGAAATTAGAAAGTTTAATCCTCGATTTCATTAAAACAGAAAATCCAGCTTTTAAAAATACGAAAATACATTACAAAATGGTGAATTTTAGTCATTTGTGATTTTCTGAAAATTACAGCTTGTATTGCAAGATGAAGGCAGTCCCATCACTGGAACGTGGAAGTACGCAAATTGAACACTTAAGTTTTATTATAATTTCCGAAGATTTAAGACACGATTCAGATCCGTAAATTGTTCATTGAAAAATGATTAACTTTTACGCGATAAGCATAAAGAAGTCAAAAGATATATTTTGTCTGATGGAGCAGCGTCGCAGTACAAAAATCGTAAGATTTTCGAGCCTATGTCAATTTAAATCAATGTACGAATTGATGCAGAATGGCATTTTTGTACATCACATGGCAAGGTCCGATGCTATTGAGGAACAATAAAGCATGGCCACAAGAGCAAGTTTAGCAAAGAACGTGAGCATCCAATTAAACTGCGAATGAACTTTTGATTGGGCACGTAGAAAAGAAAGATTTAACCAAATTATCATTTTGTTTTACTTACTGAAGAGTACGAAAAAGGCTTCAGAGCTTAGCGAGCAATTTAATAACGCGAAAATCCAAGGAACCCAAAATTTCACTGTTTCATTCCATTGTCGGAAAATAAAATTAAAGCAAAACTATACTCAAACTGTGCTGATAATAACTAAAAGTGTTCGTATTTTAAAAATTTGAATAAAAATAAATAAAAATAAGTGTTAAAACTCGTTTTCATGATATCATAACCATACCAAAATTCAAACCCAAACTCTTAGAGTTTCTATAACAACATTGTGTAACTGCACATTTAATTTAATACTAGGATAATATTAATTCATTTTATTTATTTATACATATAATATTTATACATATAATATACATAATATCGATGAATACAAATGGAATATCATACAAACAACTTGTTTAACTCACGCAAGGCCCTTAACAATAAAATCAGCATCAAACTCGATTCTTGAAAAAAAATACACGGAAATTTTTTTGTTTACTATATGTGAAAATTGTGAAATGTTTGAAATGTCATAACTTTTTGTTTTAGTTACATCACCAAATTTTTATGGTAGATAGCTAATATAATGGACCGTTTTCCTAAAAAATTACGTTCGAAAAAAGATAGGGTTTTGAGATATTTGAGTTTTTGTGACAAAATGATATTTTTTTTACTGTGCACATTTTCTTAAGAATCACCATTTAGTTGTCTAACTTTGCTGAAAAATCATAACAATGAACATTCCGTTTTTGTGTGCAGCTTTTAAATATTTTTAACCATTTTCACATACACCCTTTTGAAAAGTTAGTCGACTCAATATGAAGATTTGATATCGAAAATGACGATTTAGATGAAATTGAAAAACTGTGCAAAGTTTCAACTCAATAGAAAATCATGAATTAAAATTTTCTAAATTTTGATGCTTGCTTGGAATCGCTCTATAGCAAAAGTGGTTGGCGAATATAAAATAAAATCTGATCCAATTTAACTAAAATTAAATTAGTTGCTATTTGAATCGTTAGTAGTGTTAGAGATTAGAAATCATAGTAAAAACAAAACGTGAATTAAAAGTGGTTTAGCTATTGCGCTTTTGCGCTTTATAAGAGTTTTCGAGATTTTTTCTCATCAGTCATCTTTTCTCACACTCAATACACTAAAAAGTTTGATTTTCCGTGTATAATATTTGTGTGTGAGTGCTCAATCTGAAAACAATAGACGTCAAATCATGGCGGAATCGATTTTGTGTACACGCTACATGTGACTAACGAGTAATGGGTTATAGTTGGGTAAATTTCAGTAACAAAATCGATCAACCTGAAATGAGAGGGTGTGAGAAAAGAAGGGAAATCACAATCTACAATAACTCTTCAAATTGGTGAAATCGGCAATAAATATTAGTACATTTCTATGCGAAGGTTAGTCCATGCAATAGTTAATCATGTAATGTGAATCATGCAAATGTTAAATAATGCACCTATCTTAATTATATCTTAATCCTAAACTAAAATAATACAGCTGTTATCGGAAATCATAAAAGGCATGCAAAACAGTTAAACATAAGACAAACACGTTAAAACAGGTAAAATTAATATGCATCTGCATTATTGTGAATGCAACATAACCAATAATTGAACTTTCTAGCATTTCCACCGCCACGATCAATGAGATTAAACGAAGAATACACTGAAACGAGACACTAAACGTAAGTCGACCAAATTTGCTACAAATGTACTGTTTATAAGACAATACTTTACTTCACAGCCAAATGATACTCGAAACACAGAAACGAAAAACTAATTAGTATGCTAAACATAATTACATAAATCTCCCTATGCCCTTTTACTTTGATAGGGATTTTTAGCGTTCGTCACAATAAACGTCGTTCAAGAAACCGGAAAATACTGTTTTCGTTGCAGTTGCAACAATATGAGTATCAAAACGGTATGACAAAATGTGACTTAATAGACTTAATAAAATAATGTAAGTAGAGCTTGGAAGCATGGAAGGGTTACTCCTGTCTCTGGGAAAATAAAACCAACCGTTTATTTTACAGTAAAACATTTTATTTGATTATATCAAAAGTTGAATTAAATGTATTATGAAAAATACATACAAATAAGTTTTGTGATTCGAATATTATTTGGAATTTGATTCAAAACGATATAACATAGTTCTCGCTGCTGTGACACTTTATCTACGGTCAGTAAATCTAAACCCTGTGCAAGACATAATGAGTGGGGTATGTTTCTGTTACTGAACAGTATTAGCGTACTGAAAGCATTGTTATTTAGAAGTTTATTTATTTTTCCATCCATTCGAGTATATCCTCAACCATTATTGTAGTGGATGGTCATTAACTTTATAAAACTGTCCACAGACTACGAGTTGGAATTTCGATGCAAAGATACAAGATAAGCCCGCTTTTGAAGCAATTCAATTCCAGAATTGTGAAGTGTATTGATTGCTATGATGCTTGCTACGCTCTGACGACAATCTTCGCAGTACTGAGACGCGAATCTTTTCCGGTGCGGGTACAAGCGGTGCCATTTTGCGCACGGCCCCGCGAAAATTCGTTTTGCATTGCGCACGGCACCACAGCCGCGACAAATGACCCCTGATACTTCATATCCTTATCAATGGTGGGCAAAACGGGGAAGCAAACGATTGACAATCGCGTGAGTCCGGCTGAATAGCTCGCGTCGACCAAAGTTGGATATCGATATATTTTGAGCTTTTCGTTATCAAATATTCAATTTGTCTGTGTTATCGACTCCCGAACTGCACCGATAAGATATCCAGATTGCTCCAATTGAGGCGAATATCGGATTTACCTGTCTGAGTCAGTGTTGCAGCTCACTGATAAGGACGAGGCCCTTCGCACACGATACGTTTCTGATAAGAAGAAGAAAGTTTTGAACCGGTCCTCCGTCTTGAATATGGGCTTATCGTCAATTATCTTTGACGACGATTGCCTTCGTACTAATTCCGATACAGACTCAGTCGTATAAACCATGCGAGGTCGAGGGCGTACTCCAGTGCTGGTTAGCTTGTTCAGTTACGAATCGATCTGCAAACGCTTTGAATCACCTCATCAAGATGTCTCACGACCACAATCACGGCGGAGCGGACGACATGGAGATGTTGGTCCGATGCAGATGTCGGTAGGTCATAAGTTGATTGTTCAAACCCTAATGTCATTAGTGTTTTAATTATTGTTTTGTTTAGTTCCACGGAGGTACTTTGAGATCATCCTGTTTCCGTCGTGGGCTACCACCGAGACCGGCCAGTTCGTGGGGCATGGTTCGGATTCTTTCTGCTGGCCCTGCTGTACGAGGGTTTAGACTACGAGATACTGGGAGAAGGAGGGAAGTAATAACAAAGGAGTGCCGAGGAATATAAGGTAAGTTGTGGGTTGAAATACAAGATAACAAGTGCAAGAGTTGTCTGTTGAACTGAGGTGTCAATCGAGTCGCTGATTGGGTAAAGTTTAAATGTTTAGTTTAGATTGACCCAGTTATCAGGTAGTGTCAACATTGAAGGGTGATTTACGGAAATCGGAGTTTCAAAAGTTTGATAAACGAAGAACCTGTGCAGATAGTGATGATTATAGTAAAATAATACAAGTTCGAATGATCAAGTTGCTCAAGTGGTTTATAGCTATGTACCTACTACATATCTACTATTCCATTTAATTCCACTACGTTGTAATCTTAATAGAATCGTATTTCGACCTAGTTAAGACTATCTTCAGTGTCTCGTACTTGACCTCGACTTCCGACAAGTACGAGAAACTGAAGACGGTCTTACAGTTGAGATAGAAATAAGAACCCGTAAAGATTGGGGTCTGTTCACAAATTACGTAATGCGTTTGAGGGTACTTGTTACACTAAAATGTGGGATAGGATGGATACGATAGGGCTGTTACAACAGTCGTAGATTTCGCATTTTTCGCGAATTTTGCGGATTTGTCGAAGATTTGCTCTTCCAGTCGCAATAATCGCGGTTCCTTTACATGTTGTCGCCAAAGTCGCGGTTTTATGTAAACTCTCTCGAAAATTCAATTGTTTTTCTTGCCTCGACAACAAAGTTGTATCGAAAGGCTATGATTGCTCTAAAACGAACTTTGATTTAAGACACCGATGGACTAACTCGACGAACTGAGGTGATGTCTGTATGTTTTTTTCTTCCTAAGAATGGAAGTGGAATCTGCTCCAGACATCCTGGGTTGTTCAGGAAGTGCGGGGTTAGGGCCACCTCCAACAGTAAAGAGGGAGGCAGGACTGCATCCCGACCCGCTAAACCGTTTCACGCTGCCGCTTCCATCGTCCCTTCGGTACAACCAGAAAGTAATGCTTCAAAGGGGGGTGCATTAACGCACCTCGAGGTTAGCTGCGTCCATGCGCATCGACCTCGTGACTTGCTTTTAGAAGAACACCATGGTATCGTGCCAGCGCATTGCCGGCTTTCCAGGTGGCCTTACACGCCCTATGTCCTCGAAGGTGGGAAGGGTCGACTTCGCGCTGCTTCCCTCTGCGACAGGGTCTATTCGCCACACACAGAGGGACTTGCTGACGCGGTGCTCGCCTGCTCCAGCCTTGACGAGGACCCTTTCCGTCTCGGGCTCGGAACCGCCCGGTTGACCGACGCCGCGAAAGCGATGATCCCCGTTGTTCTTCGCGCGGCCACTTGTTCGATAAAAGGATCGAGTTCGATCACAAAGCATGACCACCGGTATGACCCATGAAGCGACTCCGATCCCTTGACCATCTTATTTGCGCCTGAACTAGCCATCCTGAGTCCACGCGCCAACTCTGTGTAGCTCCGAGAGATTTGGACGATAGCGGATAAAACGGCGTTCCAGCCAACTTCATCTTTACACATCCTCCGAACTAGGTTGTCGGGTAGTGTCCAGACCACATGTTGCAAGCATGTGGTCACGCATTCGCGAAAACGTGGGCAAGAACAAACGTGTTCCGCTCTCTCTAAACTGCGCACACCAAACACTCGCGAGGCCGAGCAAGCCAGCTGTGTTACCTGCACTGTGAGTTTGCAGCACGCTTAAACGCGCACGAACCTCCATGGGTGCTTGCTATTCAGCTTTGCTGGAACAAATCAAACAATTGGGAGGGTTCTGCAGCATTGTGCCTATGTCCCTCCAATCGCAGCGTCGGCAGAGATTGCTTCGTCAGGGCTTACTGACCCACCTTGACGCTCCCTAACTTCACACCTTGGAGGCGTCCGCTGTAGATAGCCGAACAATGCTACCTGCGTCCCTACGGACCCATCTGTAGCCCAACAGGTGGTGGGCGTCTCCCTCACACTGTCGCCGCAGTGACGCGACGAGCTCTTCGACTTCGGTGATCTCTGCAGGTCTTTAACCCTAGATTCACCTCCGTCGAGTTATCACCTTGACCGTCTCGCCAGGGCTTCCTCCGCCAGCTTCTTGTAGGCGGCGCCTCCTTGCGAGACGCCCCTTCAGCTCGAGGATCATCTCGCCCATCCGGGTACGTCTTATTCGACGTACGTCGCGCCGAGTTCACTGAGCTGACGTCACTCCTCAAGACGTCTCAAGAGTACTAGCCTCGTCCGCCGTGATGACTAGGGCATCGCCCCTGGAGCGATTGGCGCCTACCCTAGACTTCTTGCTACCCTCATTCGCCTGGGCCTTCTTTTCGGCATTGACGTCTTCGGTTTCCTCTTGTTCTTGACCAGGGTCCAGGAGGCGTCATCCCCCTATTTACCTGGTCTGGTGCGGCTGAGAACTTTCAGCCTGCCGAACCCTACCACCGTCTTTCCTGAGTGGACGGACCTTTCCAGGTCCTTCCTCCCGGTTTTGAGGTATCTGGCCGGGTTCGCTTCCCGCCCCACTACCCTTGTTTGGGGTAGTAACTCCGCGTTTTGGAGCGCCCCCAGGGAGCTTATTCCTGGAACACGTCTCCGTTGGAGCAGTCACCCCGACGTACCGCAAATACTTGAGCCTCAGTCTGGGCAGACTTTGGTACCACCGTCTTCGCTGGCACGCCCTCGGTCGATCTGACTTGCACGAGTCCGCGAACTTGGGCCTCAGTCTGAGACCTCGACTCCACCGATTTCACGGGTTTACACTTGGCGTCCGACCGCCCTCTCCAGCTTGGCGTCCAGCATCGACTTTCAGTTTCTGCAAGCTTCTCTTGAGGTCCTTGCTGATATTATGCTTCGATGACGCAAAGTCCATTATGGCGTCCAGCTGTTCCGTCGCCACCGAGTCGAAAGCCCATCGCGTTTGCGGTTCATCGCCTCCAAAGCATGGGCCGTCAATAACCCCTACCGGCGTTTTTTTAGCGAGAGGAAAGTTGAGTGACCCACGCTCGGCGCTGCGCACTGAGCTGCCGACTATTGCCTCTGGCCTCCTAGGGAGACCTGAACAACCCACCTCTTGCGAAGGGGTTGTGCCCACAATACTACCACTAATTGAAGAATTGACTTGGTTTTCCATTTTGGTCTCACGAGCTGCTCGAAAAGAGGTCCACCACGCCAGAGCCCAGCATGACGCGGTAAGGGACAACTGTGGAGGGTGCCAGGACCACAGGTCCCGTTAAAGCCTAGCTCATTATTTCACCCCCTGGCCATGCATCCCCTCGGCAGGTGCTTGAGCCTTGCGACTAGGGGCAGGGACGATGGTCCTGTCTAACTCGCAGTGGCATGGGGAGGGGTCGTCAGCCTTGGACAAAGTCCTGCTGCCTGAATCTGTATGTGTGTATGATGAGTGTGTGTATGTGTACACATTTTGTAGACACACTGTTTGAAACTTGCGTTATCCAATTTATTCGCAAGTTGCATCTGACGGGAATGTCCCTCATTGTTTGCTATTGAAAATTGTCTCGATCGGACATTGCATTTGAATTATTGAAAATCATTGTTTTTCCCAAGGATCCCCTTGAAAAAAATTCAAAACTGAAAACGGTGGCAATGGATTTTAACACAGAAGGCCAAGTCTCTCAAGAGGCAAGTTTTCACAAATAAAGTTCTGTAAGGCTGTAAAGTGTAAAAACCCATTGGCCACTCCGGAACATCACGGAGGGCCAAGTGGACATTTTCAATTTTGCACTAAAACATGTTATGCACACTCTTTCTGGTTTCTCACGAATAATCATCTGAAGATCACAATTGACCTCATCGGCAACTTCCGGATCGTCACGGGTACCGGGAACCTTTGAATGGGGACATTTCCGATTTAAGAGCAAAATGTCTCATGCGACAACTCATGGGTTTCCACAAATTTACGTCTGGTAAGTCTGTAAAGTGTAAACAACTCGTTGGCTACTCCCAGAACATCACGGAGGGCATCAGCGGAACCTGCAGGAATGGACATTTTCATTTTGCACTAAAACATGTCACGCGACTTCTCTATCATCATGGTTACTCAAGAAATATCATTTGATGATCTTATAAATGACAATTGACATCATTGGGCACTGTCGGAATATCACTTAGTACCCGGGGAACGTGTAGAACCAGATATTTAGAGCAAAACGTGGCCTGGAACAGCTCGTTATTCATGGTTATACACAAATCATTTACTGATAAGTCTATAAAGTGCGGAACAATGGTCGCTTCCTGTCACACACAGAGTGCGCCTCGAGAATTATTCTTCTGATTCTATAAAGGACAAGACCTTATCGTCACATTCGGATCATTATGGAGTGCTTGAAGGACCTTATTTATTTGTCAGCAAGGCCGGAGTGGCCTGTGCAGTATAAAATCTTCTCCATTCAGCTCGTCCACGGCTGCACGTTACTACAACCAGTTTATGGAGGCGTCTCCACCTGATCGATCCACCTCCTCGGTGCGCACCTCGCTTCTTGTATCCATCTGATCGTTGTCGAGAATCATTCTGGCAACGTGCCCGACCCACCGCCACCGTAGCTGTCCGATTTACGGGATGGAACGATGGATGGTTCTCCCAACATCTGATGCAACTCGTAGTTCATTTGCCTCATCCACGAACGTACGTCATCTGCACCCCACTATAGATGGTATGCAGCACTTTCCTTTCGAAACTTCACACGCGTTGGTCCTCCATGAGCATCGTCCAGCTGTAATAACTGACTTCACAGTTATAAGACAAACACTTGCCTTGGGACGTGATCATTAATTAGATATCAAGAGACGACGCACTCCGTTGATGGTAGAATCAACTCGATTTTATTTTCCATATGCTAATGCCACGTCCCTACTCTACATGGTATGCGGGTGGATATGACCTTTCTGCAATGGTCAGCATAAATACGGTCGTCGCCCGAGTGGCATGATCGCGGTTATGCTGATCATAATGTTTATGTTATTGATTGTAATGCGCTCTTTCAGAAGGCTCGTATCCACCACACAGCTTGCCTGTCGTTAGAGGACTACTGGTATAATGAGCGTTTGTAGATAGTCAGAAAGACAAAAATCTTTGAGATGGAGGGTGGACCCCATTTGCCAAAAGGGGTCTAGAGTCCCTATTAGAGAGGTGGAGAGCGGAGGACTGTTGCTGCAACTGGCAGTGACCGAAGAGTCTCCAGTGGTGGTGGGGAGAGCCCTGCTTGCACGCCTGATGAGCCACTACCAGGATACGGGTGTGGTCGAGAAACCTGATGAGATTATCGAGTTCATAAGCGGTAAGCAGAAAACAAGGAGCTCAAACAGAGCCTGTTGGTGCTTCGGCAAGCTGTTCGAGTCGCAAGACAAGATTAGGACGCTTTATCAGGCGGTAGGGCAGCAGAGAAGGTAGCCAAAGGTATCCAGACTAAGGCCCTCTCCCCTAGCGGTGTTACTGCGACGAAAGAGGCGACCGCCTTGCGGCCACGCGAGGGTAAGAAAACGCCAAACTCGAAGCGAGCCAAACGCGCTACCATTAAGGCAAAACGTCGCCTGATGGTGCACCGGAGCCTGGGGGCGTGTGCCCAAGAAGGTGAAAGGCACTAGAAGCACAAGTTGCTGAGCCACAAGCCGGCCCTGCCAGCCATTGGTATCCGCCGAGGATGTAAATCCTGCAGCTGGTCAGTAGGGTGCAAGTCTGCACCCTCGACCTGCGAAGAAGATGAGAGAAAGAGGCAAGGCCTTGCCGGTGAAAACCGACAAGGACAAGTACGCCGATGTCCCTCAATCCGTGAGCGGCCGATAGGAGCGTCAGACGTACCAATAACGTGAAATGATCTTGGTACTGAAGCATGGTGCGCAATCCAGCAGTGTAGTTTAAAAGCTTGCCCAGGAGGTCTTGGACGGCGCTCAGGTCAGGTTCGTTGCGCAAGTGACCTCCAGTGTATGCAACTGGACGAGGTCACGACCGCGGAAGACGTCTCTGCTGCCAAAGAGCAGTGTGGCACAGAGGTTGAGCGGTCCTGTACGTCTAAGAGGGATTTTTGGTAGCAGGTAGCCTCTCTAGACTACCGGTGGCTGATGCCAAAAGGTCACTGAGAAGGGAAGCTGAAGATCTGGCCAGTATGCCCAGTAAGCGTGCTCCAGTCACCTCTGTGGACAGGGCAATGGTGCCTTGAGTCCGGACACAAGTCTTATGGACTGCAAGGGCCCAGACCGAAGCAAGATGTCCCGTTGCTGTGGCGAGGAGGGACACAAGGCGCAGGAATGCGATAAGGCACCTAGGTGCCCCATCTGCGCATAGTAAGAAGCAGACCCGGAATCTATGGGCGGAACCCATGACACAGTGAACCTGAACCACTGCGATCTACCCAGCAACTGCTGTGGCAGTTGGTCTCGAGTCGAGGACCGATGTCGCCCTCTCTGTCAACCCATACAACGTCCTGCCAAGTATCTTTAAACTGTTTTCTGTACGCAGTCAGTACAGTGAGCGGGGAATCGGTTTGACCAACATCGAAAGGAGGTCTCCCTGTCGTACCGACCGCTGAATTGGGGATGCAGAGTGCCTGTTCATGAGGAGCGAGATGAGTGAAGTGCGGCAATGTTGGATAAGGTAGAACTCTTTGGCAGACCCTCGGGACCCGGTGATTTTCTGGATGCACTTGTTCGGATAGCAAAAAGAATGTCCGTTGTTGTGATCTCTCGCTCATACAGGTTTCATTAACAGGATCTTGATCGAGGATGCTCTCGCATTGAAAACCGGTGCCTTCACTTATCGACATCTCCTCGTGCGTACAGGTGGGTGAAATATTGAACCATGTGATTTCGTACCTGTCGGCGTTGTCAAGCAATCGCATCTTTTGTTCCGTATTATTTCGATGGTAGTTTTTCGTCGTGTTCGTTCTCCTGGCTGATAGACAGACAGAGGTTCCCCGCAACGTACCTTTCGTTGATGTGTACGAACATTGCAGTGAAACGTCGCTGGTGGATAGCATCTGGGCTTTATTTGATTCATTCTGTTAAGCATGGAACGATCATTGATATCTATCATACGCTCGCCGCAACAGAAGCGTTGCTGTTCGAAATGAAATAGTTCGAAAGCGATTTTAATTTCAGCGATAGAAAGACTTGATTTTCGGTTTTGCGCACATTAACCACCATTCCATCCAAGAGCGAAAGTTTTTTGCTGGCGTGTTAAGTATTGCCATCGTGTCTGAAATTTTGAGTTTTCGCTGTCAGGAGATGGGGACGAGAGACCAGTATCCCGGGTCGGAACGAAGCGCTGCCAGACTCGTAGAGCGGAAGTTGCTGTACGGTGGTTTGCAGTGAGGGCTCGGGTTTGATCGGTCGCGTCGCATTGCCGAATCGCACAGTTAAAGTCGCTACCAAGGATGGTGTGTCGAAGCGTGTCGAAGGTAGTAGGCGACAGTGCTGTTGAAAATCGTTCACGCTCGGCTCGCAGAAGCCGATCCGATGGAGCAAACATTGCATTGCACAGAATGGAAACATTGCACAGCGTCGTGTTGTGAACCCGTATTAACGTAACACCAGTCAAGTTTGAAACATTGGCTCCGCCCCACGAAAACGCTTCGGTTTGCTGATTTGTTTGAACGTGTGTGAAGTTGTTCAACAACCATTTGACAGTTGGCGGCTCGGTTGGGAAAAATTAAAACGGTTTGATTTTTGGTTTAAGTTGTCGGGCTGGAGCCAAGCTTTGCGAACATCTTTGAGCATTTAGTGAAATGGCACAAACCATATATTTTTGATGGTTGTGCTCAAGTTAGCGCTTCGTCGTTCGTGTGATATTGTTGGTCGAATAAATTGATTATTCGTTTCGCTTTTGGTAAAACTTGATGTTTGAATGAACGAGAGGTGGAGTCAATGTTTGTCAAACTTCTTTTGACCGTTTGTACGTTCCACAAAGCAATCAACCTTCGTCCAGACTTTTTAACATTTGAGAATTTTATGTGCTCCTTAGAGCGATTGCTGTTCTCTCCTTGCATGATCGAATTCAGACTACGTTGAGCCGGGTATAGCTGTTCATCTCTCTACCTGCTGCATGAAAACTGTATCCAGATCGACTGTGCGGATGAGCATGTAGAGCATTTATTTTGTTGCGTTTGGATCGTGTTGATGTTCCCGGTTTAGATCAAATCCGAAAACTCTCCCTCGTCACCAGTGGTCCGCAGGCTCGGATTTATGGGCGGGGGCGTGGCCCTGGCCCCCAAATCTTAGTACCAAAACCAACATTTTTGTAAATTTTGGGCCCCACATACCGTCGGCCCTGGGCCCCCTTCCGCTAAATCGGTCCTGTCCGAACGTTGAGAACGTCGCCGTACTCGGGAGAAATTCGAACTGGACAATAGTGACTTCGTTGGATAGGTCGAAGACGCACCCTACAGCTCCATCCTCCATCATTACACGCAGCTTGTATGCTTTTCCATCAAACACAAACTCGTGTTTGAGAACGATGGTCTCACGAGTTCGAGTTCGTTGACCTCCACAAAAGTGCAACCCAGCCGCCTGCTTGGCTGGAAAGAACGCCTGAGAGACGAGTTCTTTCCGATGAATTTATGTATTTCATCGTGAAAGATGTTTCGGAACCTGCGAAACGACGCGAAAGACCCGTGCGTTCATATAGTCGGCAGCGCGTGGTGGTCACTTTGTCTCCGGCGGCGGGCGTCAAATCAATAAACTGAAAATGAGCACTGGCTGAGTAAGACTACTGTATACGATAACCAACTTTGAATATTTTCCGGGACTAGACTAATTTAGAGTCCTGAAAGAATTCTGAGGAAACGAGATTTTTCTTAAATTCCTAATTAGGTTGCTGTCCAGGAGTCCAGGATCATCTCATAGTCTGATATTCATACCGCAAAAACAAAGCAATGAAAATGTATTTGATTTATTTATTATTTTGTTATGTTTATCACATAGATTGAAGCGCCAAATTGATGCCATATTTCTTTGTTTCAGTTGAATGAATATATGTTAAATGAGATGGAAAACGAGCAATTCCCTACTTAGAAAATGTCTTCTTGAGATGCATTAGCGTATAATTCAGATAACGCCTTTGTAAGAGACTAATTACTATCTCTTAGATGGAAGGAGACATCTTCAACAGGTGACATCTGCCCTGGCACGTCTTGCGAATGCTGAGGAAAAGGATTTGTTGGACACCTACTTAAGAAAGATGGGAGAACTCTACTCATGCCACGGGACCGAGCCTGTCTTGGTAAAACCCTTGAAATTTCTGAAAATCATAGGTATTCTAGGTAAAATCAATTTTAGTTCTCTCTTCGGAAATTCATTTAGTAAAATCATAAATATTTCTGCTGGAATTCATCTGAAAATTTAGAGGAATGGAATAGCTTTCGATATTCTAAAAATTTCCGAAGAAATTCTTGAATAATTTTCAAAAGGATTTCTATAGGACTTTCCGAGAGAATTTTTGAAGTAATGTTCGAAAGAGTTTTTGAAGGCTTTTTCCGGCAAATTTTTAAGTAATTATCCGAAGAACTTAGGGAACCAAAAGAATTCCTAAAGAAATCAGAAGGAAGTTTTAAAGAAATTCTGGAAAACTTACAGACATTAAAAAACTTCAAGAATTTCCGAATGCATCCGAAAATTTTCGAAGGTATTTTTGAAGAAATTTTCGAAAAATAATCTAAAGGAGTTTTAATGAATTCTTGAGGACCCGAAAAATTTTTTATGAAATTTCAGGAAAATTGTCAAGAAGCTTAGATTTTAAGAAATTTCCGAAGTAATTTATAAAAATCCTAATTCTAAATTAATTTCCGAAAAAAATTCAAAACAAATTTTCAAAGCCTAAAGGAATTTCCAGAATCCGTAATGAATTCTTTAAAGATTTTAGAATTTTTTTGGAGAAATTCTAAAACAGTTTTCTAAGGAACTTCCAAAACATTTGCTGTAGATATTTAAAAATTTGTGATCGATTTTTGGAAGGTATACTGAAGGTATTCGGAAGAATTTCTAGAGGATTGTAGCGAAGCAATTCTAGATGGAATTTGCTGAATTTCCAAGAAGAAATCCTGAGGAAGTTCTTGAAGGATTCCTGAGGAAGTCCGAAATTTCTTAGAAGCCCTTTTGAATTTTTGGAGGAATATCTTGAAGAATTTCAAAATTATTTAATTTAAATTTAAACCCAAAAAATCGGCAGATTTTCCGAAGAATCCTAAGGAATTTCTTGAACGAAGTCTTTACGGAATGTTCAACGGAATTTCTCGAAGATATCTAAGATTGTCGAAGCTCTTTCAGGAGTTGCTTTAAAAATCGGAAATTTTTCAGAAACTTGTTCAGGAACTCTTAAGGAGTTTCTAGAATTTCGTCCTAGAACTTTGCAAGGAATTTCAAAGAGTTGTAAGAATTTATGATGGTATTTTTTAAATACCTGAACGAATTTCCCAGGGTCTTCTCAATTTTTGAAGGAATATGGAGGAAACTCGAACTAAATCCTGGATGAAATTCCGAAAGAATTTCTGAAGCATTTCGAATTCGATTCCGGGAGTTTAGAACTCCCTGAAGCAATTTCGAGGAATTACCATACGAAAATCCTAAGGAATTTAGGAGTATATGCCAACAGATTGAAAACAAACCGAAGGAATTCTGAAAACTCTAGAAATTACTTCAGAAATAATAGTCGGGATTTCCTGAAAATGTATTAGAATTCTTCGTAAATGCCTTTGAGATTTTTCTGACTAATGACTGAGGGAAGCCAGATTTTTTGTTTTCGAAAAAATGTACATTTTTATACACACAGTTAAGTTTGCCATTTAAGTGTTTTTTTATGTTTTGGAGGTCTTTAGAATTACCTACAAAATTCATTTAGCAGTTCTTTCTGTATATTTTCAAAATCTTCAAAATGCTTCAAAATTAATTTAAATTCCTGCACAAAACCTTTATGAATTTCTTCAAAACTCCTCCAAAAACTATTTGTAGAACTTCTCCAGATTTAGTTACTAATTTTTTTTACGTTACTATTAGATTTTTGAAAGAATTACTGAAATAAAAAAAGAATGGATTACTAAAATAATTGGAAAAACTGAATGTATCACTGAAAGATTTTCGGAAAGAATTTTGAAGGTATTTTTGAAGGACTTTAGAGGTCAGGGCATTTTGAAGGAATTCGTATGTTATATCGTGAAGAATTTATTTGATATTCTTAAATAATTGCCAAGAAATTCCAAAGGAGAAATTTCCAGTGAGTTCTCAAAGAAATTTCCAAAAGTATTGCTTTAAAATGAAGGATTTGTCTAATTTTTGGAGAAACTCCTAACTTTCTTAAGGAGTCTCCGAGGAATTGCCAACGGAATTTTGTAGAACCCACAACTATTTTCGTATGCATTCCTTAAAGAAATCTGAATGAAATTGTGGGAAATTTTCAAAGAAATCGGTAATGAAAATTTGAAGAATTCGTTAGAATTTAATGAATTTCCGTGAAATACAAAAGAAATTAACTGAAGAATGTCTGAAGTAATTCTCTTGGGACTTAGCGAAACTTTCGAAAAATATCTGGGAGGTATCAACGTATTTTCACATTCGAAGATATCTGGAATCAATATTTTTCGAAGGAACGTGGAGGAAATTCGAAGGAAATTTAAACGAATGTCGAAACGATACCTCTTAGAAATTCCGGAATTGGGGTTTTGAAGAAACATTTCCCTAAAGCTTTTACAGGATCGAAGGTGCCGCGAAGACGGATGGACGTCAAAAATTTTCAAGTGCGATTTTTTCCGTTTCTTGGCTTCAATAACTACATAATCAGAAGAAATTTGAGTATGTTTTTGTGGCGGAGTTGTTTCTATGCTGAGGCATGCATCGCGAAAGGTGTTTTCGTGTGATTCTAAACTGGCATGAATGCTCTTTTCAAAAACTTTGTTCGGTCTGGAGGTGGTTTCATTATTGTTTCCCAAGTGTTCCAAAAGATTGGGTCTCTATCGGTTCAGGATTTATATATGTGTTATAATAAGAAAAGTAAAATACGGTGATTGAGAAGAATAAAAAAGTAGGGTACAAATTGTGTATCATTGAAACAAATCGATTGGAGATTGTGGAAAGCACTCAACCAAATAATTGAACCGTTAACTAACTATTTAAGAAGATCTTGATGAATACGTCTGATCACACATCATCATCGCACGCATACCAGGAATCGACAATATAATGAAATCAAGATGAACCTCCGATCTGTTTCTCATCAGGTTCTAGTACTAATCATCTCATTTCAGAAAGTCATTGATCAAAATATTCTATCGGCGAAAACTTAAGAAAATTAGATTTTAAGATTTTAGGCAGGTTGACATGAAGGTTGAGATAGAAGAAAATTTCAAATTAGCATAACTTTTCGTAAAAATATTCACTTTTATAAAAATGAAACCATTGATGATAAATGTTTCTTATGTTTTACCTCAGATGAACTATCCAGAAAGATAGCGAGATATTCGAATTCTAAGGTATGGAAATGCATTTATTCAACTGATGTTTTATTATTGAGACGAAGCTTTGAATATTGTTTATGCCTTCTTCAGGAATAGCACTAGTCCTATGCGGGTCTATGTCCAATCTGCAAGGAATTCTCAGATATATGGTCGCTCTGTAATTGATTATGAATATGAACGATCTGAAATCGAAATAATGGAAAGTCGATTTTCAAGAGGATTATAGAGATTTTCAGGATGTTAATGTGGACTGACTTCTTTAGAATATGTTAATGTAGTTTTGAATCATAGGAACAAATATGGATTAGGGATCGTATTTTGATTTTGTTTATGGGGCCCAGAGTAACGCGACGAGCGATGTGACGCGACAGTGCAATTTGACAGCTCTTGATGATGCTTGTTATTCTTTATGTGAGTCGCGTCGCATCACATTTACAATTATCGTAGAAAAGGCATTCATCCGTATTATAATAATTGAATTAACAGCATATAGCATTTGATATTCGTGGAACATGGTTGAGTTACGTTTGGTTATTTCCGTTATATGCAAAGCTCTCCCAACCATAGATCATTGCAGTTGATATTGATATTAAAGGTTTTAAATGTAACGAGTGGCAACTAAAATAATAGTGTTTCAAAGAAATATGACTTTATGTGATCGAATCCTAGATTGAATCTTCAGAATTGTCGCCTTACAACCACTCCAACATCGCTTACATCATGCCGTCGTTAAAACAGGAAGTACTGTCGCGCATTGCAAATTTTTCAATCAAATAAGGACCATGGAAAGCAGATGCAGTACGGTCGAACATGTTCATTTGAAATGTTTGAAAAAACTGTCATACCATTTTCAATAAAGGTGATTATTCCAAAAACATATATTCCCTATGTTGTGATCAGAAGCAGCAATTGAAACTAAAATGGCAGATCCGGTAAGCGAAGTTGTCATATCAGCAAGACGAACCTTCGAAACATATGCTAATATCTAATAGTCAAAGCTTGAGGATCAAAGATGCCTCTTAATACATATATCATATTAAATTCATTACTAATCTTTGTATTTGTTCATTACTTTTCATTTTTCTTTAGGTTGCCACCGTTATCCTCTTGTCGGGTAGTTATTTTTCCCAAAATATGAAGCTATATGAATATATTTGTAGGTCTCGGCTAGTGTAAAGTTCACATAGTGGTGATGGAAGCGATTCGTGCTTTGTAAAGAGGAAAGACACAAGAAAGAAGTTCAAAACATCACTGATAGATAAATAAGTCCTTGTTTTGAACTGACTGTTCCTATTTTAAAATTTCGTTGAGAACGCAATTTGTTTCGAGGCATCGAATGGAGATAGTCAGAAAAGGGATTTATAACTATTCATTGCTTGCCACAACTGCCTCATAGTCCGACGTTGGCGAAGTAATTTTCACAGGAAATAATGGGGGATCATGAAACCAATGTCGTTTTTTCAAGCTAATCTGATAACATTAGATTTTGACGAAAAAAATGCATTGAATTTCGACATTTTTTTTCTTATCTTATCTGAACAAAATCTTAAATCTAATTTTCTTAAATTTTTCATTTATAGTATTGACTGCATGCTTTCCTGAAAGGGGGATGATTAGATTAGAACCCTGTGAAACAGATCAAGTGTCATTTTAGTTTCAATATTGTCATTCCGGTATCGTAACTCCCTCAAACCTTTTGAACCGTCCAGCATTCTACGGATAGCGTGGTACTACGGCTCCGTTCCATTGGATGCACAGCGTAGGCACAACGCACATTTATTACATTCATATCGTAAGTTTGAGACGGCGTGAGAATTTTCCAATTATAATTTTCTTCATTATTGCACACATGAAATCGGTTCAAATAATCGTACCTCGGTAAATCAGAATGCTTCTCGCTAATTTCTGTCTTCTGGTCGTTGCTGCTAGCTTCTCGTAATCTCCAACTTGAAATATCGTTAAAGTATGTATGGGGTTTCATTGTGCATTTTCTATTTTCTGTATTGATTCAAATCGAATGAACTAATGGAGACTGTAATGCACCTCCTTGGTTTGTTTACAGTATAATAATGTTATTATGTAGGTGTATCGTGGCACAAACAATTCAAGATTATAAAATCAAGTCAAACATACTCTGTAAGGTCACGTAACTGAACGAAGTACATTGAGATTTATTTGGGGCTGGGTTGTGTACTTTGGATTTCAATGATTTGATTTCGCGCGCGTTTTCTTATATATGTGACCACGTCGGGGGACGGGGTTTTGCAAAACCATATCTAGCACCTTTTGGACTACATCAAAAAATGGGAAATTTGTCATTGGTGCTTGGTGCGATTTAGCAGAGCCCCGGCCAGATCACATATCATAATACCTTTGATATCATGCGCATGTTTTTTCATGGCAATCACCGAATTCCAAGGTTTACAGCTCAACTTCTAATAAATCAGCTGAAAATTTAAAAAATGGTCATTTAATTAACGTACATACAATGTTCTGAGGAATTGTTCTTTAACATGCAAGCTACATTTTTTGCAACTCTAAGCAAAATCAGGCTTCCCTGAACTAATTTCCAGAACGAAAGAATAAAGAGAGGTGTGTTTTCTTTATATTTCGGTTTAAGTATATAAGGACGACAACTTTTGTATCCTCGTAAGCTGATTATGCTTGAGGATAAAATTTTGATTCCAAGCGATAACATTGGAAGCAAATTTCGGAATAGAGTCGATAACAAAACACAATAAATGTTCAAGTAGATAACGAAATACGTAACTGTTGATACAAACAAAGTGATAATAGTGGAGGCAAATGGAAGAATTGTAAGGTCTTTTATCTGCGTAACATTTCTTAGTATTTTTCAAGTCGTCAAGCATCCAAATGTGCTACAATCATTATAAACTAGTTCATATTTGCATAATCTCTTGTTTAGTTTAACTTCCGGATATTAGCTCGGCTGTCTAAAGACTACCGCGTCTGCCTTATAGACAGGAGGTCTGCTGGAGAATACATCACATGATGTAGCCTAGACTGCATAACTTTTCTAAGTGAATACTTGATCTATACTTCTGAGGTATTCTCGGTCTCTAGTAGCATAAAAACTACACACTAACATTTCTCTCTTTTTCCAACTGACTGGCGCCATTATTCACCTATATTTTAGCGCTCTGAAACGTGTATATACAGAATAGCTGGTCAATCTCAACCTTTTTTTCACTTGGATCGTAGCGTTCTGATAAGTCACGGAGAAAATACCATTGACAAGTATAGTCAGTCTAAACTAAGCTATTTGGCTATATCCTCGTTTAGATATTCAACTTTTGTTTATTTCACCTGTCGGTCTGTTAACTATTATGAAATTTCAGAAATTCTCTGAGCTTCCTGGAACTAACAGAAATAATAACGTACTTCCAGAAAAAAAATCCACAATTTTATGAAAGAGCAGAAACTATTAGAAACTTCAAGACTTCTTCGAAAATCTCAAAAGATAATTGTTACTTTTTTTGGAATAGAAGGAATTCTTCACAGACTCTGATGTGCTTTTTGGAAAAGAGCTCTCCTTAACAATCCCCGAAACCTCCATGATTGTCAGTTTAGCCTCTGATAAACTATCAAATATCTGATTAAATTTGGTATTTTCTTATCATAGGAAGGCCATAATCATGGGTAGGACAGTACTTCGACTGTTCTACCCAGGTATTTTCATGCGTAGGATATGTCCTACTTGTCCCACCCACTCCCGGCGCCACTGAATATGATAATAAACGTAAAATTAAATTGATCTTCATAATATTTTAAATCTAAATTAGCATAAACTTTGCTATTCTTTAAAATTCAATTTCATCCAACTGACAATCAAATGCTTATTTGTTTGTATTCTCAGTTGTTTATATATGTTCATGTGGCTAAATTTTCAATACTTTGAATTAAAAAAACAGTATGAATAGCAAATTTGGGAATACAGGAAGCGATAAGGTTCATTTAAACATTTCGATCATAGATGTAAATCTTAATTCCTATATCAGATATGACTTTGAAAAAGTACCACGCGTACCAAAAGTTACATCACACAACATAAAACTGAAATTTTCTGCTCCAGAATTACGAAGGGAAATGTAAAATAAGACGAAAAATAGGAAAAATAGCATTGTGTGTAGTGCCTCCCAGTCACTTTAAACTATATAGCTTAAATAGTAAAGTTAAGCGAATGAATCACGTACTGAATTTTACACCAGTTCCCCTCCACCAATGGCACAATTTTAAAAGGCTGGTAATGGTTGAAATCATAACACAGGACTCAGTTCAATGTATCAGAAGAAAACCATTTTTATCTAGAATCGATTGACATCATCGTAGAATCGATAAATAATTGATAAAAGAGTAAAATTGTAACATTTATGCAAGGAGAAAAGTGATCTTGAGTTGAACTAAAATATACCGTGGTTTGAACTTTTTATTAAAGCCAAGTCCGCATTGCAAGCGCTTGGGGGAATTAATTTATTAACATTTTGGATATAACAAAAAATCGATAATTAGGGCGATTTTCACACGTTTCGAGTTACTAATCCAATGCCAAGATGATGAACAACAACCAAATTTGCGTCTTTATGGATTTTACAGTATTCCATACATGAACTTAGTTATATTGATTAGGTTTTCAAAAGTTAATCATAAAAGAGTAAAAAGAAGAAAGATTATGAACTAACCTTTCATGTAAAGTAAAGTTCGCTGGGGCCCTCCTTAGCCGTGCGGTAAGACGCGCGGCTACAAAGCATGAACCATGCTGAGGGTGGCTGGGTTCGATTCCCGGTGCCGGTCTAGGCAATTTTCGGATTGGAAATTGTCTCGACTTCCCTGGGCATAAAAGTATCATCGTGCTAGCCTCATGCATGATATACGAATGCAAAAATGGTAACCTGGCTTAGAAACCTCGCAGTTAATAACGAAGTGTTACTCAATGAACACTAAGCTGTGAGGCGGCTCTGATTTCGCCTAATAGTAGGATGTAATGCCAATGAAGAAGAAGAAGAAGAAAGTTCGCTGCAATAACATGTTTCTATGCATATTTTACAATAATTATAATCAACGACAAGCCAAATGCTTTCATTTTGGTTCAAAAGGCCCGGTTGGATAGCCTACACTCACCCTATTCCACCCATGGTACAACTCTCGCGTTCAGCACTCTTCCGTTTACTTCAACGCGAATTGGTAGAGTAGGCAAATACAGCTGGTACAGCGTACGGCTCAAGGCAGCACATATGACCGCCTCATGAGCTGTGTCTCATAATATACGCATGTGAAACGGTAGCATGATACACACTCTTCGTAGAATGCGATGCATGTAAATAATTCTTATAGCATCAGATTATCATGTACGTGAAGATGCGACGGAGAGAATTATAGAGACCGCAAAAGTCTCATCTCACCTACACGAACTAACTGTGATCGTGCGACAAATTTTGATGTGGCTCACCATGCGCGATGTGCGCTCTGGAAGCCTGGTTCTTACTCCACATTTTTTTTATTTCTAACTTCTCAAGGGAAGCAGGAAGGAAGAAAGAGGAATGATGAGGAGGAATAAATAATAAATTTTCACCTCACTTTTCACTTCTCACGACTTGGGCCTCTAACTTCTCAGTTCTCACTTCATTCTTTTCCTTTTCATTTCTCACTTCTCATCAATCCTTCACACTTCTCGTTCTCCTTCCACTTTTCACTTCTCACTTCGCATTTCTCACTTCTCGCATTTCTCTTCTTGCTGCTTACTTCTTAATTTTCTATTCTCATTTTTTACCTTTCACTTCTCACTTCTTAAACTTTGCACTTCTAACTACTGATCTTTCACTTTTCACCTCTTATTTCTCACTTCTTACTTCTCACTTCACATTCATTTCTTCTCACTTCTCAATTCTTACTTCTCACTTCACATCTCACTTCTCACTTTTCATAATTTACTTTTCACTTTTTGTTTTTCTTTTCTCACATCTCACTTCACAATTCTCACTTCGAATTTGTCATTTCTCACTTCTTACTTCGCAAACTTCTTACTTTCTACTTCTTTTTCACTTTCACTTTCCACTTTTCACTTCTCATTTTTCACTTCACATTCCACAGTTCTCACCCCTCAGATTTTTTACTTCTACCTTCTCACTTCTCAATTCTTACTTCTCACTTTTCACAATTTACTTTTTACCTCTCTTTTCTCACTTCTCACGTCACACTTCTCACTTTAAATTTGTCACTCTCACTTCTTACTTCTCTCTTCTTATTTTTCACTTTTCATTTTTCACTTTTCACTTCTCACTTCACAGTTCTCACTTTTCAAATTTCTCACTTCTAACTTCTCACTTTTCACTTCTCAGTTCTTTCTTTTCAATATGGTGGCTGTGATCCATAGGTCGCTGGTTCCAATTCGGAATTATTTTCCTATGAAATTTAGAGCTTTTCTCGATGAAATATAGAAGAATTTTCCTAGGAAAAAACGCGGCAATTAAGAAGAATTTCCCGTGAAAATTCAAAAGAAAAAATCTTGGTAATTAAAGAGAATTTCCCGAGGAAATTCAAAGCGTTTCTAATTGAAATGCAAGTGATTTTTGCCATAGAACTTCAAAATAATTTCCCGTGTAATGTTACTAAGAATTGTATAGCTGAAATGGTTACAAAGGTTTTTTTTTATTATTCTGCCTCTTTTTTCTTGTAGGGGGAATGACGGCTTTGGCAGGTTTTGTTCTATTATTGGCAGGGGATTTTATGTTTGACTATGCTCAAATTTGGCCTAAACGTTCTTTGCATATCAAAGAACATTGTGGCCAAATTTCATAAACTTTGTCGACAAAACCCCCTGCCAATAATAGACATAAACTCTAATCCTGTTCGATCTATTCTTAGTATTTTTGGTAGAAGACAGAACCACAGAATTTGCCAAGGGTCTCGCTTGAAAAAAAAATCAAAAACAAAGAAAATTTAGCTATTTTCCAATATAGCTACAACGCATTCAAATGATCGCAAATAGATATGAATTGATGTAAAAAGTAAAATGTATCCCCATAAAATGCAATTCCGATATCTCTTATGTGTTTTTCTTATTTTTTTAAGGCGCGAGGAAGGCACCACCAATGCTAGGTGGATTGATGTGGGTTTTTAGTTTCCCTCAATTGCTGCATTTCTCCTCCTTTATTTTCTCATCTATGTATTAATTTTGCAAGGCGAACTATAACCAATAAATAATAAACTACTCTTTAAGCTCGCCAGTAAAAACATATTTTCCTGTTCGACCATTCAATGATTCAACACAATAAACAACATGTTCCTCGCCGAAGGACTTCCGGACGATGACGGCGTTGACAAGGCTGGAGCTGGCAGGCGGTGGTCCCCTTATCGCTCGGCTCATTAATAATTTGTGACTTTTTGAAAGGCGAAAAATGAGCATTAAAGACGACCGCCTGATGACGGTGAAAGGTCCTGATTGTTGCAGTTGTTCGTGTGATAACAGGAACGAAGTGTGGCAAGCTGTGAAACGGAGCAAATGTCTATCTGATTCAGATGTCCCATCCAACAACCAGTCAGGAGAGTCGCTCGAGTGGTCCAGATGGACCACCTGGGCTGAATTGGGGCTGGGACACGGCGGCGGCGGCTGCTCGAGGAGGCAACAAATAATAATAATTTCATTAGAAAAGTTTCCTCGGCCCTCTGAGCAGCTGAGTGAAATTTGTTTCCGAGCGCTCGCCCGGTTGCTTGCTACGTCAGTAGAATCATTAATGTATGTGGAGAGAATGAGTTACTGCCGCCGGCTTTCAAGCTTAACAGAGACGCCCACTTTCCCGAAATTAATTATACACGAGGATTGAGAGTTGTGCTTTTTCTACCGCCTGACTTCAGACTGTCGTTTTTTCGACAGTTTTTCCTTTATTCAGAATTCGAAATGGGATTAATTCGTATTGGTAGAATTAGCAAGCGGTGAATGGAATTACTAACTAGATGGATCGAGATTACAACTTGGGGAAGATTATCCTGTCTCAAAGTAAAAACGACCGAACAAAAAGCTTCAGTAATAATAATTCTGTTTCAGTCTACTTAGAGAAGTTTTTAATACTAATTTATGTTTTTTTGTTCTGTTTCGCTCACTTTTCCAGATTGATCGAGTAACACGGCGTCCCACCCGTTACAGTGGCAGGACGAGAAGAATTCATTTGTAACAAATTCGACAGTAGGTGGTTGAGAAAGCCACCGGTAATTCATTGAATCACGCAAAATTTTGCAACGATGTCGCTGTGGAGGAGCGTCAACCAACTGCCGAAACACCTTCTCGATCAGATCCAGTACATCTACGGCAACAGTTTTCCAATTGAGGTGCGGCACTACCTGGCAGAATGGCTCGAGGAACGATTGCTGTAAGTTGCTTAGAAATATTATTTGCATACTTTGCTGACACTGAAATGAATAATTTTGAGATTCTGTGAACCAAATTGTTTCTAAATTATTTAGTTGTTTTGGAGCAGATTTGGACTTGACATAAGAAAATACTTATACCGACCTCATGAGCCTAAAAAAAATCAACCAAATTGTTTTTTTTGCCCCCTCCCACCAGCAACGCCCCGGTCTTCCAACACGAACAAGACAGCGCCTACGAGCAGGAGGCGGCCACCTTCCTCAACCAGCTAATCAACGAACTTGACCGGACGGCCATCAACCTGCCGGAAGACAACGTAACCGTTCGGATCCGCCTGAACGAGTCGGCCCGCAACTTTCGGCAACTGTTCTCACACAACCCCGTCCAGTTGTATTCACATCTAATCAACTGCCTCCAGCGGGAACGGCAGTGTGTAATTTATCCCGAAGAATGCGGCAACGTGCAGGATCCGGAAGTAGCAGAAGTCATAAACGGACTGCAGCAGCTGCAGATGTTGGTGCGGGCCAACAAGACTGACAACCGAAATCTGGTCAAAGACTACGAGCACCTACTGCTCGGAAGTGCACGAAATTACCAAGAACAAAGCACAGCTGGAAACCACCGGAAAACCTCCAGGTGCGAGAGCACGCCGGGCCGCTCTGGCCCAGCAGGAACGTAACGTGAACGAAACGGTAACCCACATCACCGGCAAGCGCCTGGCCTGGTCGACAACTTCCGCAAAACCATCCAGCTGACGTCACAGGTGCAAGAGAAAGTTCTCCACAAGTACCTGTCACAGTGGAAGATCAACCAGGGTTTCGCCGGTAACGGCGCATCCGGAATGAGCGCTAGCAATCTGGACACCATCCAGGCGTGGTGCGAAAATTTGGCCGAAATCATCTGGAACACAAAGGACCAGATCCGATTGGCGATCAAAAACAAATCCAAGCTCAACATAGGGAACCCAACTTGCTGAACTTGCTGCCGCAGGCCCACCTGATGTGACCAACCTGCTAAAAGCCCTCATCACGACAACCTTCATCATCGAGAAGCAACCGCCGCAGGTAATGAAGACTAATACCAGGTTTGCGGCGACCGTCCGGCTGCTCATTGGCAACACGCTCAATATCCGCATGAGCAACCCGTTGGTTCGGGTTTCGATTATTTCAGGTAAGTGCGAGGCAGCGGTACAGAATCGCTTTTCCGGTCTATTGGTCCGTCATACAGAACTAACATTTCACTGATTTTGTTTTCCCTTATGAACAGAAGCACAAGCACAGGCCACGCAGCAGTCCAACAAAGCGTCGGAGCAGTCGTGTGGCGAAATCATGAATAATACAGGAAATCTGAGAGTACAACGAAACCACTAAGCAGTTATCGGTTGGTTTTAGGTGAGTTGGGTTGTTGTCAATGTCCGATTGGGTGCCGAACGAATGCTAATTTGCTGTTTCGTCTGGTTCATTGTAGGAATATGCAACTTAAAAAAATCAAGCGAGCGGAAAAGAAGGGCACGGAGAGCGTAATGGATGAGAAGTTTGCCCTGCTGTTCCAGTCCAGTTTTGCCGTTGGGCATGGCGATTTAGTCTTTTCGGTAAGTGCTTGCTGTGCTCTGATCAGTCAGTGCTAGATTTTTCCTATTTCTCTGATGGGCGTCATGCGATGTTTACATAAAGGTGCATGTCACACTTCCTAATCTCATGGATATTTTTTTATAACTCGGAAATCTTAAAAAATATGATCATCTTATCTACTTATCATCTTAGCCATTTATTTATTAAAAAATTAGTATTGGAAAATGCGCGTGATTCTAATGCTTCTAGAAGAAGTAGGAAGTTCTAAGATATTTCCGTTTGGAACGCCCACAGAAGTCGTGTTGCACTTTATTGTTGATTTGTAAATGATCTTCCAAATTAGTTGTGGAATTTTCGTCTCTTCAATTATGACAGTTTTTCCACGCTTCCGTATCGACTCTTATTTGTCGAAGGAGCCAATTACGCCCTTCTCTGCTCCGGGCTTACTTATATGTACTAAATTGGATACACGGAAGATTGGCATGGCCCTGCGCAAGATGGACATGCAAAATAGTGAAGTGTTCTTCATTGCTGAACATCTTTACCTACGGTTTTTTTTATGGAGTATAAGATGTACCATACTGTACTCTAGTTCGCACTATCCTGGTTAATACTTATGATATGAGTGATTGTCCGAAGAGTATGGAATGACTATAATTTGCTTGTAGACAGAGCCGTAGCGTGGACTTCCGGCGCCCTTGGCGAAATCTGTTTTGGGCGCTTACTAAGGAAAAAATGTTTATATAGTATTTTACATTTTACAATACACTCTTTCAATCTCTCTTAAAATAATTAATAAAAAGTTTAGGGGCTGTATCCTTAATAAATCGGTACGGCCTGCGTACCTCCTGTTGATGGACTTACAGCCCAAGTTATCGCGGCAACGATTAAATGAGGCAATAGAAGTCTCCATCCTTGAGAAAAAAGATGAGGGCTGCAAATATGCCCGGATTATCCGCGAGGGCATCCTGGATGCTGGTTGGTATCTCGTAAGCTTTCCTGGGGGCCTGATTCTTGGGGGCAGTGGCACAGGAATTGTTTGGAGATGTTGAGGATCCCACAGATATTGCAAATTATGCGGAAATTTCTTTCTTAAAATTATGGGACAACCGAGTTTGCCCAGTCGCAAACGGGAGATAACCTGTTGGTCCAAGCCTCGGTGGAACTTTTAATTCTGCGTAGAGACGGCGTAGTGGAGGGCCTTCAGTTGCATATGGAATCTTCCCAGACAACTTTTGTAATCCATGTCTGTATGTCCACCAGGGAGACAGACTTCGCCAACACCAGCAAGGAGCTCGGTAGTGGTTTTACCAGAGACTCCGCAGTTCCCTGGGATTCAGGAAATCGTCGTGTGCTGGCACTGGTTAGGGACAATGCTCTAAATCTAGGGGTGCTTAGGCACTGTATAGCACGGAGATGACAATGGCTGAGTCGGCCAGAACCAAAAGCGGCTTCCTCGATGGGTACTTGGTTGCAATGAAAGTCGCGGCAGCTTCGGCGGAGCAGATATTACAATGCTGAGAAGGCTTAAAACCGACTCACCCGTAAACTTGTGTTCATGGTTTCTGTAATATTCGCCATACAAGAGTTTGTGGGTGTACACCCCTGTGTACACGATGAAATGATAAACATCCCTGACGAATAGAGAGAAGGTGAACGAGACGAAGAGGGACGAACGAAAGGTAGCCATTTTGTTCTCGAGTTTTTTCTATCTGAACCGCGAAGAGAAAAGAAGTAAAATAAAGTTTGTTTCGTTACCTATATTCGATTAATTATTTAATCCACGAAATTCGTTTGTCACATTTGGTGACCCCGTCGAGTAAATCTTCGGTTCAGTTTATTCGGTTAACTCGCGCGACATTTACGTTTCGGAAAAATGCCAGACGATTTCCATGACGCCGTTTCTGAAAATCAGCCGGCTGGCCTGATGACGGCTACTGTGGCAGTGAAACTTCCAGACTTCTGGAAAAACGATCCAGATATGTGGTTCGCGCAAGCCGAGGCGCAATTCGCGTTGGCGAATGTGACAAAAGACGAGACACGGTTCTACCACATTATCGCTAAAGTCGATCAAACCGTGATCTGTCACATTGCGGATTTAGTGGCCCATCCGCCTTCAGCCAACAAGTATGAAGCAGTAAAAGAAAGGTTAATCGCTCGATTCTCACGTTCCCCACAGGCGAAGTTAGAGAGACTGCTAGGATCACACGATTTGGGAGACCTCAGACCTACACATTTGCTTGCTAAAATGCAAGAATTATCTGCCGGTCTGGCAGTTGATGCAAGCTTGCTAAAGATGTTCTTTCTACAACGGTTGCCACCGCACATCAGAGGCATTCTGTCAATTAGTGATGGCACTGTCACGAAGCTTGCGGAAATGGCCGACAAGATGGTTGACCACAATCCTGCTAACGTCGCCAGTGTAGTTCAACCCGTGGACAGTATGGAGGAGTTAAAAAATCAAATTGCGGCTCTTACAGCTGAGATCAAGCGAATGAAAGTGCGGCCGAGCCGTCAACGAAGTCGATCCACGTCACGTTCTTTGTCGAAAACTCCGAGCGGAGGAGTTTGTTGGTACCATCGTCAATATGGGAGCAACGCCCACCAGTGTCGAGAACCATGTTCGTTTTCCCCAAAAAACTAACACAACACCCATCTTATACGGCAGAGGTGGGTGGCCTGCCAGCAAGCCGTCGCCTAGTCATTTCCGATAAATCATCTCAAAAACGATTCCTGATCGATTCTGGGTCGGATGTGTCAATAATCCCTGCAAGCAAAGCTGATCGATTGTCCGGAGAAATTCCGTTGGTACTACACGCAGCGAATGGCTCCACCATAAGAACGTACGGCAATAAATTCTACTCAATCGACCTGGGTCTCCGCCGGAAGTACACCTGGAACTTCTTGGTAGCAGATGTAAACATAGCAATCATCGGTGCAGATTTTTTGGCACACCATTGACTTGCAAAATAAATGTTTGAGAGACAACGTTACCAAACTGCGTTCCAGTGGTAGTATTCTAACGGCTGAGGTACACGGTATTACATCCATTGAAGAGCATCATCCATTTCGTGATCTCCTTCACGAGTTTCGAGAATCCACCGTATCTACATCCTTTCAACAGTGCCGGATTACATACGACGTTACTCATCACATCGTGACAAAAGGTCCACCAGTCGCCAATAAAGCCAGAAGAATGCATCCGGATAAAGTCAAGGCTGCAAAAGAAGAATTTCAAATAATGTTCGACTTGGGAATCTGTAGGCAATCGAGTAGCTCGTGGGCAAGACCATTGCATTGTGTGTCGAAGAAGAACGGACAGTTTCGCTTCGTTGGAGACTACAGACCGTAAATGGCCACTTATTCCGGGGACAACTGACCCCAACGGAATCTGGAATAATTCTGGAACCGTTCTGTGGATAGCCTCGAAACTGGAATAAATCAAAAATTGGGATCCTTCCGGATAGAATGCAACTTGTTGCGAAAGAATCGGTCAAGAAATGCGGTTTTTACAGCAGTTTGGATTTTTGAAAGCCCTTAAAAACAGACGTTGGGGACGGAAAAAACAAAGTCACAGCTCCAGACCGTTACCCAGTGCCGCATATTCATGATCTGCTACATTCATTGCATGGTAAGTCGATATTCACCACATTAGATTTAGAAAGAGCATACCATCAGATTCCCGTTGAGGAATCGGACATCCCGAAAACTGCTGTTATAACCCCATTCGGGTTATTCGAATTTACACGCATGCAGTTTGGTTTGACCAATGCTAGTCAAACATTCCAGCGATTTATGGATCGATTATTTGCAGATCTCGACTTTGTGGTTGTGTTCATTGACGACATTTGCATTGCGTCAACATCAGTCGAAGAGCATCATCGACATGTAAAACAGTATTAGAGCGATTAAAAGCAAACGGTCTGGTACTGAATGTGTCAAAAAGTAAATTTGCCTGAGAAGAAGTTGAATTTTTAGGCTATACGGTCAGCAAGGAAGGAATCCGTCCATTACCGGAACGTGTCAAGGTGATCCAGGAATTTAATTTCCCATCAACGGTGCGCGAGCTTCGTAGGTTTCTCGCCTTGGTTAACGTGTACAAGCGATTCATCCCGCATGCTTCAGCCATCCAAGCGAATCTATGGGCATTAGTTCCGGGCAACAGGAAAAACGATACACGGAAAATACAATGGACCGAAAGTGCTACTAAATGTTTCAACGACTGTAAGCGCTCAATCTCGGACGGAGCTCTTTTGTGTTATCCGGATTCAACAAAGAAGATGCGTCGAACATGGCTGCAGGGGCCGTATTACAGCAGCTAGATGGAACATCGTGGATGCCGCTAGGTTTCTATTCCGAAAAATTTAACGACGCTCAGAAAAAGTACTCAACGTTCGGTAGGGAGTCGACAGCAATGAAAATGGCCGTACACTATTTCCGACATTTCCTCGAGGGACGAACGTTTACAATCTTCACGGACCACCGCCCGCTGACGCATTCGTTATCGTCATCATCAAGTTCTCGACTTCCACATGAAGAGCGTTATTTGCGTTACATATCCGAGTTTATAGTTATACAGCATATTAGTGGGAAAGACAATATTGTAGCGGATACCCTGTCTCGAATTGATGCAGTGACTCATTCGTTGATCGATTTCGACGAGCTTGCACGAGATCAGAGTAGCGATTTTCAGTTGCAGCAGTTGTTAAAATGTCCATCCAGTTCCTTGCGACTTCAAAAAAAAGTGTCTGCAACACTGTACAACACCTGTATACTGCGATACTTCAGTGCAAAACCAGCTTCGTCCGTATGTTCCTTTGAAACATCGCCACGCAGTTATGGAGAAACTACACGGTCTGTCCCATCCTGGAGTACGATCAACGAAGAAACTGATTTCGGTTCGATTCGTCTGGCCGTCGATGAAGAAAGACATAGGAAAATTCGTCAAGACCTGCTTAGATTGACAGCGTTCAAAGGTAACTCGCCATACAGTTTCACCAGTTGGTAATTTCGAGATGCCAAGGTCGCGTTTTCGTCATAGGTATTCATATCGATCTAGTTGGTCCACTGGCGCCGTCAAAAGGTTGCCGATATGGATTTCAAGGTTTTCATGGTCAAGGATTTCAAGGTTTTGAACACCTGAATCAATAACAAGCGACCAAGGTAGGCAATTTGAGTCGGAGCTTTTCTCCGAGTTGAATCGGATTTTGGGAACAAAACATATTCCACAGCGTATCATCCGGAAGCAAACGGGACGGTGGAGAGATTTCACCGTAATCTGTAAGCAGCAATTATGAGCACCAACTCAAAGCAATGGCATGATAATCTTCCTTTAATTCTTGTGGGATTACGAGCAGCATATAGAGAAGATCTGAAATGTAGTTTAGCCGATCTAGTGTATGGTCAAAGCCTTAGAATTCCTGGAGATTTTTTTGACGAAGTGCGACCAGATGCAAATTGAACGGAGTTTGCTCAGCAGCTACAACGAGCTTTTGGGAATGTGAAGCCTCCTACTGCATCGAACCATGCAAAGCGTAATGTATTCGTTGGTGGTGATTTAAAGTCTTGTACGCATGTCTTTGTCAGAGTGGATCATGTAAAGAAACCATTGCAGCATCCGTATGAAGGTCCGTACGAGGTACTGGAAAGACAAGATAAGACTTTCGATGTGCTAATTGCCGGAAAGCAACAGCGTATTTCAATTGACCGGATTAAACCAGCATTTTTGTGCAGTCCAGAAGTCAGCGATTATATCACTGACGATAAGAAGGTCAAAGTCACACCCTCAGGACATCGCGTGCGTTTTCTGGTGTAACTGGGGGGAAGCTGTGGGTGTACACCCCTGTGTACCCGATGAAATGATAAACATCCCTGACGAATAGAGAGAAGGTGAACGAGACGAAGAGGGACGAACGAAAGGTAGCCATTTTATTCTCGAGTTTTTTTCTATCTGAACCGCGAAGAGAAAAGAAGTAAAATAAAGTTTGTTTCGTTACCTATATTCGATTAATTATTTAATCCACGAAATTCGTCCGCCACAAGTTCTACAACCGACCTTCTAAGTGACTCTAAAATGTCTCCTTCACTGGTTATTGTGACTGAAGAGGAGTTCCAGCTCCCCGCTTCACGCCAATGGACCAAAGCCACTGGGGAGAAACCGGCGACGGCAATCGGGCGCCGGATCCAATTCCCTTCAATAAGGAGAGGAATCCTATGATTTTGTAATGTGAAAGAAATGATTGCGGTGGGGTTTGGACAGGAATAAGAACAAATTTATCCAGGTTTTCACCAAGCACTTTAATGATTTTGCGTTTGGGGATAGGGAGTTCACCCAAGGGCCGTTCATTCGGTGTGCCTCTCACTTGCTGGCGTATTGTGCGAGTCCATCTAGGTATATCTCTAACGACTACCAACAGGATTTCGTCGGTGTATAGAACGATGTATACCCCAGGATATGAATGCTGTTCTTTGGGATATGAATGATGTGACTAAGTCGCCACTCGTCGGGAAATGTTTGGTCGATCCAGACGGCCAAATCAAGGAATAATAGCCACTTACCGACAAGTGCGATGCAAAATATTCCTCAAGGACGTTGGCAACCTACGGCGGCTCGTACGGCGGCTGTACCCATAACGATTAACAAAGGGTCGGGGCTAATGGGCTTACTTTATAGGATACAAGATAACTGGTTTTCAGAGCGCGCAAACCATTTTGTTCGAGATCGGGATCCTACCATCGAAGTCGATGAGCAATCTCAGCCTCGGCGGAGATGGAGATAGTCGTCATGGTTTTTGCAGAAAACTTAATTCCGGCGTAAACGTCAGTAGCGTGCCAAACTTCATAACAACAACGAAGTCTGCTCCAGTTTAGCCAGTTGCACCGCTCAATTTCCTCACAAGTTTCGAACTGATATTTATTTATTCATTTATTTCGTCAATCGTTCGTAGACTACATATGTACATTTTAATCTCTTATCTATGGTATCGTACAGATTTGAGTATTTGTTTTAGTTTCTCACGAGACATGGTCAAGTCAATTGTTTCGCAATGCTTATTGTAAAGAGCCATTATACGATTTAATGGGCCAAATTTTCTATAATTGGTTCGATGGTGATTAACGGCAAATAAATTACGATTCCTCAGCTGCCGACTTGGAATATAAAAATTTAGGCTGAATAACAGCTCTGAAGAGTCTGTGCGTTGCGAAACAATATCATTCACAAATGCAACCATAACTTATTTCCGCCTTTTCTTTAATGCTGGAATATCTATAAGCATACAACGTGCTTCGTAAGATGGCAATGGAAACGTAGTCCATACTAGTTTACGCAGGGCAAACAGCAAGATTTTTTTCTGAACAGATTCTATACGATCTTCATGTGATTTCATAAATGGTGACCAGACAGTGCTACAATATTCTAAAACGGATCTAACATACGAGACATACAATGTTTTGATAGTGTAAAGGTCATGGAAGTTAATGCTAAAGCGTTTAATAAATCCTAGCATGTTCGTTGCTTTATGTATTATTGCATTATAATGATCAGAGAAAGTCTATTTAGAATGAAGAATAATACCTAAATCTCTAACTCTTTCGTATTTTTCAACAATTGTATCTCCTAAAATCACTGTAGTTATAGGTGTGTTTCGTTTCCTGCTGAAAGCTATTGACCTACATTTGTTTTACATTCAGCTGTTGTAGGCTCTTTTTGCACCATTCATGGAATAATTGTACTTCATTAATATAAATGTTTTTGTCTTCAGAGTTTTTGATTTCCATAAAAATGTTCATATCATCTGCGTAAATAAGAATTGTTAGGTTCCTAAAAATATAAGAAACGTCATTCACGAACAAAATAAAAAGGAGAGGACCCAGATGTGAACCTTGTGGAACACCAGAAGTGACATTTATGGGTTTGGACGTATTTCCTTGAAATCTAACCATTTGTTTGCGATTTGTTAAATACGATTTAATCCAGTTAAGAAGCTTTTCATCTATACCCATCTTCTCTAACTTGAAGAGCAAAATAGTGATATCTACGTGGTCAAAAGCTTTACTGAAATGCATATACAGTGCTTCTACATAATTGCCATGATCCATTGCATTTAAAGAAAAATTCTAACTCAGACCACATCGTGCTTTCGTGCTGTGCGATTCTTTCTCTCTTTGCGGAAGGAAGTTTTTAATACTACCCGAAGCTATTTTAATTTCAACAGTGCTTCTCAGCGCTAGGGGAAAGTGGGGCAAGATGGCCATCCTAAGCGGTAATCCTTGTAAAATAGTGACACTCCTTCAAATTCTGCTGATTTGTCCATGAAACACCATTATGATGACCCGTCTTTGACATAAGTATCAATAAACACTGATTAATAAAGTTTCAGTATCTTATAAACTGGTTTTAAAAAAGGTGTTTTTATAATGCCTATATTTACCATATGGGGCAATATGACCACCCCCTCGGGGCAAGACGAGAATGGACCAAAAACTATATCAAAAGTGTGCTAAACTTGTTTAGAATAGGGGACACATTTCTTGCACTTCTATGGATTATGTTCAAATGATGCTTCGTTTAAAAATGTCGTATTTCATGTTGATTTCTTGACAACTAGCACTACGACAATATCAGAATTTGCCTAAAATTAATTTTTACTGTTAAAACCATATCCTTTGTTTTAAATCATCTCTGATTCACGCAGAAACTATTTTGATCATTTTTTAAATGCATTTAAGGGGTTAGGCGACTCTTAATCCTGGAGATGACCTTGTTCCTATACAGTTGGCAATACCGCCCCAGGCCGACGTATATCCAAAGATTTATATCCTATCGAACCTAATTACTGTGAATCTCCTCAAATTATTATTGTATATAGGCTATAGTTATATAAAAGCTTCGATAAATATCAATTTGTCCTGAAAAAATGAGTAATTTAGGCTTCAATTGTTAAATTTTGTAACTAGAAAATTATAAGAAAATTCGAATTTCAACTAAACCATCTTCAAATCAATATTACAAGAACAAGTGAGGTTGTCAAAATGCATTTTTCAGTTGTATAGCCCTTTTACATTATTGCAAACCATCCCTTGTAATAATAATGTGAATATAATGCTCACTTAAGGCATAATTAACGTTGGCTGTCTTGCCCCATATGGCCATCTTACCCCACTTTCCCCTATTTGTACCCACTGATCCCGTTACGATCTTTGCAAGGACCCGTGTCTTCGTTTTACGTTGGACCCGTTTGCGGAAGTAAAATTCCGACAAGCGGTGGTAATCCTGCAGGGACACCGTTCTGGGAAAAAACCTCTTAGAAGGCCACGTCTCCACGCTCAGCAATGAGCATTAATAAAAACAAGAGGAAGGGGAAGTCTCTGAATTCTCCACTTCCTTCAAAGAAACAAGGTTTCAAGATCGTCCTGCCCAAGCGCGGAAAAAATAGAAGGAAGCTGGAGACTTCAGATATTCCTTCTAAATCTAACGTTGTCGTTATTTCTTCTCCTATCGAACTGAGCAATCAGTTCGATTTGATTAATGATGAAATTGAGCAAATCGAATCTACCTTTAGCCCAGGTGATTCGATTCATGTGAAGAAACAACGGATTCCGCCAATTGTGATATCTGTTGCCGAGTTTTCTGGCTTTCGGAATGAAATCTTGAGTAACCTTCATGAGATCAAGACTGAGAAGCGCCATAAATTCTTCACATACGACGACAAAACTGAGCGATTGCTCAAAGTCGTCTTGAAAGGTCTCCCCAGTGATGATAAATCACTGGATGAGATTAAAATTGAAATTTCTCAATTACTTGGATTTTCACCAGTCCAAGTAATTAAGATGAAAAAGAAATCCCATTCTGGTACTTCCCAGAGGGGCATTTCTCAAGAATTTTATTTAGTTCATTTTAACAAAAGTGAACTAAATAATATGCAAAGTTTGGAAAAGGCCTGTATTATGTCCCATGTCCGTGATACTTGGGAACATTTCCGCAGGCCTGGGGGAAATTTCCAAAACCCCACCCAGTGCCGTAAGTGCCAAAAGTGGGATCATGGAACCAAACATTGTCACATGGATGCTAAATGCATGATTTGTGGTGGAACCTCTCACGCCAAGGACGCATGTCCTGTGAGAGAAGATTCCAATAAATTTAAATGTGCTAATTGTGGGGGCAATCATAAATCCAATTTCTGGGAATGCCCTTCACGCAAAAAAGTTTTGAATTCCCGTGCAAAATTGATGACGGGAAATTCCAATCGGATCCCAGATTCGACGGGTAGAAATTTTCCAAACGCTCAAATTTCGAAACCAGTTACCGGTCGAGCAATTCATACCCACCACAATTCACAAACAAATTTTGCCGCTAGTCAACGGGTAGCAAGCACTTCAGTAAATTCCAATTTTTCCAATGTACCTACGTATGCAAACATCGCTGCTGGTAGACAAAATTTCTCTTCTCAAAATGAGGTTTATACCCATGTCCCAACGGAAAATAACGGTCATGTTGCCGATTCAGGTAGCATGACTGCTTCCGATTTGATTTTTTAACTGAACAATTGCATCACATGATTGATGCCATGTTCAAAGCAAATACCATTCCTGAAGCTGTTCAGGTTGGTATAAAGTACACACAAAAAATTGTTATCGGACTCCGTTTTAATGGAACTAAATAATTGTGTGAAAGTTCTAAATTGGAATGCCCGCTCTCTAAAGGGTAAGGAAGATGAATTATTCATAAAGTGCATATTGCCATTATAACTGAAACGTATTTAAAACCAGGACTCTCCATTAAAAGAGATCCAAATTATTTTATCTACAGAAATGATCGTCTTGATAGCGCCTGTGGTGGGGTCGCCATTGTCATTAATAGACGTATTAAACATAAATTATTTTCTTCGTTTGAAACCAAAGTTTTTGAAACCTTGGGAGTTTCTGTTGAAACAAATTTTGGTCAATTTTCCTTCGTTGCAGCCTATTTGCCTTTTCAATGCAATGGGCAGCAAAAGAATTTGTTGAAAGCTGATCTTCAAATTCTGACTCGCAACAAATCAAAATTCTTCGTAATTGGTGACTTCAATGCCAAACACCGTTCATGGAATAATGCTCAAAGCAATTCCAACGGCAAAATTCTATTTTGAGATTGTTCTGCGGGATATTATACTATTCAATATCCCAATGGCCCTACTTGTTTTTCTTCCAGTCGAAATCCTTCTACAATTGATTTAGTTTTAACGGATTCAAGTCAGCTGTGTGGCTAATTGGTACCTCATGCTGACTTTGGCTCTGATCACCTTCCTGTGACATTTGAAATCTCACAAGAAGCCATTTATAATCCAATCAGCTCTACTTTTAATTATCATAGAGCTGATTGGGATTTATATAAAACATATATCGATAGGAATTTTGATGTTAATATTCCTTTGGATACCAAAAGTGATATTGACAATGCGCTCGTATCTTTGACAAATTTAATTGTCGAAGCCAGAGGCATTGCAATTCCTAAATGTGAAGTTAAATTCAACTCCATTATTATTGACGACGATCTTCAGCTACTGATCCGTCTTAAAAATGTGAGAAGAAGGCAATACCAAAGAACTCGCGATCCCGCGTTGAAAGTTATTTATGAGATTTGCAAAATGAAATTAAAAAACGTTTCGCTATTCTTGAGAAATACCAACTTTGAGAATAATGTCTCGAAGTTGGATCCCAGTTCAAAACCCTTTGGAAATTAACAAAATTCTTAAAAACCTCGAAAGCCAATTCCAGCGCTTAAAAAGGGAAATCAAATTTTATTAACAAATGGCGAAAAGGTTCAACAATTTGCTCAGCAGTTCGAGAGTGCCCATAATTTTAGTCTAGGTCTCACTAGTCCAATTGAGGATCAGGTTACATGGAGCTTCGAAGACATTCTCAATCAAGAGAATGTTTTTTGACGCTTCGTTGGGAACTAATTTGGATGAAATGAGATCTATTACTAGAAAATTTAAAAATATGAAAGCCCCGGGTGATGATGGTATTTTCTACATACTTATCAAAAAACTTCCTGAGAGCTCTTTATCCTTTTTGGTTAATTTATTTAACAAATGTTTTCAATTGGCATACTTCCCAGATAAATGAAAAAACGCCAAAGTTGTTCCAATTTTGAAGTCGGACAAAAATCCAGCTGAGGCTTCTAGTTATCGCCCAATCAGTTTGCTTGCTTCAATAAGCAAACTGTTTGAAAAGATTATTTTAAGTGGAATGATGGTTTATATTAATGACAATTCTATTTTTGCTGATGAGCAATTTGGTATTCGCCATGGGCATTCAACCACTCATCAGTTATTAAGAGTTACGAATTTAATTCGGCTCAACAAATCTGAAGGATATTCGACTGGAGTTGCTCTTCTTGATATAGAGAAAGCATTTGACAGTGTTTGGCATGAAGGTTTGATTGTAAAACTGATGAATTTTAATTTTCCTCTGTACATCATTAAACTGATCCAAAATTATTTATCAGATCGCTCACTGCAGGTAAACTATCAGAATTCTAAATCTGTTAGATTACCTGTAAGGGCTGGTGTCCCCCAAGGCAGCATACTGGGGCCCATATTGTATAACATTTTTACTTCTGACTTACCTGATTTACCACCAGGGTGTCAAAAATCTTTGTTTGCAGATGACACAGGTCTCTCAGCCAAAGGGCGAAGCCCTTTGTCTGAGCCCTTAAGTGTCTAAATCCCCTTATAAACAGAAAATCAAAACTTTGTCAAGAACAAACTTTTGATCTACAAATAAATTTTTAGACCTGCCATGTTGTATGCTGTGCCAATATGGACTAGTTGCTACAATACCAGAAAGAAGGCACTCCAGAGGATTCAAAATAAAATTTTGAAAATGATTCTGAAGTTGCCTCCGTGGTATAGTACCAATGAACTTCATAGAATTTCTAATATTGAGACATTGCAACAAATGTCCAACAAAATAATTTCCAATTTTAGACAAAAATCGTTGCAATCTTCTATTGCAACGATTAACTCCTTGTACCCTTAGTATAAAATAGGTTAAGTTTAGTTTAAGTTGAAAACATTGTAATTCCTACATGGTTCAATTCAACCAGAGGAAAAATTCTAACTGAATGCATGTATTAGATAATTAGCAAATAAAAATTAGTTAGAAAAAAAAAATATTTGAAAAAAATACCATGATGCCCCACTCTAATGGGAAATGAATTCTACTAATGCATGATCGCAATAGCAGATATGATTTCTGTTTTTAGACCAGTTTAGTTCTATCAAGGTAATTGCCTGTTTTCCGGGCATTGACCATTCGACAACAATGTGCCTATGCATAGCATTTGAAGGATTTAATTCGAAAAATGTATTGGAGATAATCACTTTCCTTCAGTTGGGTTTTGTGTGGGTGTGGTTTTATGGTATTTTATATTGTGTTGAATACAAAATAATATTTAGAACTTTTGAGATAAGTTCGATAATGTACCTAACTAGTCTAAGGGGCAAGCCAGAGTGAACGCGATGTGCGACGCGACGCGACAGTGCAATTTGACAGCCTGTTGATAATGATTGTTATTCTTTTACGTAAGTCACGTCGCATTGCTCGTCGTATTTACTCTGGCTTGCCCCTTAGTATAAATAATATGAGTTGCGAGTTGTCTTCCCCAAGTCAATTCAAGTACAATACACTTTTTCACGGTTTTGGTAGAATCCAGCTCAGAATTCTATTTGAATACTTCTTATCTAGTCATGATGTGTGTCTTCGGCAGGTTTGGACGATCTCACTTCCGGTGGTCGTGATTGTGCATGGCAACCAGGAGCCCCAATCGTGGGCCACCATCACCTGGGACAACGCGTTCGCCGATATCAACCGGGTACCGTTCCACGTCCCAGATAAAGTTTCCTGGAACCTGCTGGCCGAAGCCCTCAACACCAAATTCCGCGCCTCGACGGGCCGCTCAATGACACCGGAGAACATGCACTTCCTGTGTGAGAAGGCATTCCGCGCCAGCCTGCAGTACCCAGTTTCGAACGATCTGACCATCGCGTGGTCGCAGTTCTGCAAGGAACCGCTGCCCGACCGGACCTTCACCTTCTGGGAGTGGTTCTACGCGGCGATGAAGGTCACGAGGGAGCACCTGCGCGGTCCGTGGAACGACGGCAGCATTGTCGGGTTCATCCACAAATCCAAAGCCGAAGACTATCTGCTCAAATGCTCGCGAGGAACGTTCCTGCTGCGGTTTTCCGACAGTGAACTGGGTGAGTACTCGGATCGGGTAACAATTTCACTTTTAATTTGCGACAATCCCCATCGCAGGTGGCATCACAATCGCCTGGGTCAACGAAAGCAACGAAGGCCAGCCGCAGATCCTGCACATCCAGCCGTTCACGGCGAAGGACTTCGCCACCCGTTCGCTCTCGGATCGGATTCGCGACTTCGAGGATCTGTTCTACCTGTACCCGAACAAGCCGAAGAACGAAGCGTTCGATCGGTACACGACCCCGCCCGGACAGCCCCGCAATCGGAACTACATCCCGTCGGAGGTGCGGGCCGTCCTCATGCCGAGCAACATCAACCCCACATCAAGCTATCCGAACACGCCCAACTCGTACGGGCATCTGCAGTCGCCGGATGCGTCGAGGGATACCCCCACCAGCGGGTGAGTGCGATACGAATTTATTACCAATTGATGAAATCGCTTGTCCTCACTTTCAACTAAATGTGGTTTTATATGATTTGTAGTCTGTTTGTGCTAATTATGTCCTATACATATTTAACCCATTCTCGATAGAATAAGCCTTTTTTACACAACTGTTTAGTGGCGAAGACCCATATCACTATTAGCTATTTTCACCGCTTTTGCTATTATAAGTTTTTTTTTAGTAAGTATTAGGGTGATGGTTATTTGAGAGTTTTAAATCAGGCTTTCCCGATTCCCAACTCACAGTCCCTTTAGGAACATTTTATCTCGATACTGTAGCAGAATTTGTTATCTACGATATTCTTATTTCAAATCACGATTCAGCACGAATACATTTTGTAATTCAACGGAAATCATTTTTAAAATTAAATCCAATGCACGATTCCTATTCAGGAGTCCAGTCGAATCTTGTTCAGGATTCCAACTAAATCTTGTTCAGGATTCCTTCCTAATACTATTCAGGACTCTTTGCAAATCTCGTTACGCATTCCATCCGCGTTCTATTCAGGATTCCAAACGTATCCTTCCAATCAAATCCTATCAACGATTCCATCCGAACCCTGTTCAGGAGATTCCATCCGAATCCTGTTCACGATTCCATCCGAATCCTGTTCAGGATTCCATCCGAATACTGTTCAGGAATCCAACCGAGTCCTAAACCGGATTCGGATGAAATCCTGAAAAGGATTCGGATGGAATTCGGATGGATTCCTGAACAGGATTCGGATTGAATCCTGAACAATATTCGAATGGAATCCTCCGATTCCTGTTCAGGTTTCGAATGGAATCCTGAACAGGATTTGGAAGGAATCCTGAACAGGATCGAATGGTATCCTGAACAGGATTTAAATGGAATTCTGAACAGGATACGGATGAAATCCTGAACAGGATTCTAATGGAATCTTGAACAGGATTCAAGTGGAATCCTGAACAGGATTTGGATGGAATCCTGAACAGGAATCGGATGGAATCGTGAACAGGAATCGGATGGAATCCTGAACATGAATCGAATGGAATCCTGAACAGGATTCGGTTGAAATCCTGAACAGGAATCGGATGGAATCCTTAACAGGATACGGATGGAATCCTGAACAGGATGCGGTTGACATCCTATTTCGGATTCCATCCAAATCCTGTTTCGGATTCCATCCGAATCCTGTTCAGGATTCCATCCGAATCCTGGTCAGGATTCCATCCGAATCCTGGTCAGGATTCCATCCGAATCCTGTTCAGGATTCCATCCGAATCCTGTTCAGGATTCCATCCGAATCCTGTTCAGGATTCCATCCGAATCCTGTTCAGGATTCCATCCGAATCCTGTTCAGGATTCCATCCGAATCCTGTTCAGGATTCCATCCGAATCCTGTTCAGGATTCCATCCGAATCCTGTTCAGGATTCCATCCGAATCCTGTTCAGGATTCCATCCGAATCCTGTTCAGAATTCCATCCGAATCCTGTTCAGGATTCCATCCGAATCCTGTTCAGGATTCCATCCGAATCCTGTTCAGGATTCCATCCGAATCCTGTTTAGGATTCCATTCGAATCCTGTGCAGGATTACATCCGAGTCCTGTTAGAACCCGAACGAAATTTGTGTGGATTCGGATGGAATCCGAATCCTATTCAAGGTTCCATCCGAATCCTTTTCAGGATTCCATCCGAATCCTGTTCAGGATTCCATCCGAATCCTGTTCAGGATTCCATCCGAATCCTGTTCAGGATTCCATCCGAATCCTGTTCAGGATTCCATCCGAATCCTGTTCAGGATTCCATCCGAATCCTGTTCAGGATTCCATCCGAATCCTGTTCAGGATTCCATCCGAATCCTGTTCAGGATTCCATCCGAATCCTGTTCAGGATTCCATCCGAATCCTGTTCAGGATTCCATCCGAATCCTGTTCAGGATTTCATTCGAATCATGTTCAGGATTCCATCCGAATCCTGTTCAGAATTCCATCCGATTCCTTTTCAGGATTCCATCCGAATTCTGTTCAGGATTCCATCCGAATCCTGTTTAGGATTCCATTCGAATCCTTTGCAGGATTACATCCGAGTCCTGTTAGAACCCGAACGAAATTTGTGTGGTTCAAGGTTCCATCCGAATCCTTTTCAGGATTCCATCCGAATCCTGTTCAGGATTCCATCCGAATCCTGTTCAGGATTCCATTTGAATCCTGTTCAGGATTCCATCCGAAACCAGTTTAGAATTCCATCCGAATCCTGTTCAGGATTCCATCCGAATCCTGTCTAGGATTCTATTCGAATGCTGTGCAGGATTACATCCGAGTCCTGTTAGAACCCGAACGAAATTTGTGTGGATTCGGATGGAATCCGAATCCTATTCAAGGTTCCATCCGAATCCTTTTCAGGATTTCATCCAATCCTGTTCAGGTTTCCATCCGAATCCTGTTCAGGTTTCCATCCGAATCCTTTTCAGGATTCCATCCGAATCCTTTTCAGGATTCTATCCGAATCCTTTTCAGGATTCCATCCGAATCCTTTTCAGGATTCCATCCGAATCCTGTTCAGGATTCTATCCGAATCCTGTTCAGGATTCCATCCGAATCCTGTTCAGGATTCCATTCGAATCCTGTTCAGGATTCCATTCGAATCATGTTCAGGATTTCATTCGAATCATGTTCAGTATTCCATCCGAATCATGTTCAGTATTCCATCCGAATCCTGTTAAGGATTCCATCCGAATCCTGTTCAAGGTTCAACCATCGAACCATTCATCGAATTTGTTCAGGATTCCATCCGAATCCTGTTCAGGATTCCATCCGAATCCTGGTCAGGATTCCATCCGAATCCTGTTCAGGATTCCATCTTGATCCAGATCTGTTTCAGGATTCCATCCGAATCCTGTTCAGATTCCATCCGAATCATGTTCAGGATTCCATCCGAATCCTGTTCAGGATTCCATCCGAATCCTGTTCAGAATTCCATCCGAATCCTGTTCAGGCTTCCATCCGAATCCTCATTCAGGATTCCATCCGAATCCTGTTAGGATTCCATCCGAATCCTGTTTCAGGTTCAAAGTTCCATCCGAATCCTGTTCAGGATTCCATCCGAATCCTGTTCAGGATTCCATTCGAATTCTGTTCAGGATTCCATTCGAATCCTGTTCAGGAGTCCATCCGAAACCAGTTTAGAATTACATCCGAATCCTGTCTAGGATTCCATTCGAATGCTTTGCAGGATTACATCCGAGTCCTGTTAGAACCCGAACGAAATTTGTGTGGATGGAATCCGAATCCAATTCAAGGTTCCATCCGAATCCTTTTCAGGATTTCGTCCAATCCTGTTCAGGTTTCCATCCGAATCCTTTTCAGGATTCCATCCGAATCCTTTTTAGGATTCCATCCGAATCCTTTTCAGGATTCCATCCGAATCCTGTTCAGGATCCCATCCGAATCCTGTTCAGGATTCATCCATCGAATCCTGTTCAGGATTCTATCCGGATTCCATCCGAATCCTGTTCAGGATTCCATCGAATCCTGTTCAGGATTCCATCCAGAATCCTGTTCAGGATTCCATCCGAATCCTGTTCAGGATTCCATCCGAATCCTGTGTGGTTCAGGATTCCATCCGAATCCTGTTCAGGATTCCATCCGAATCCTGTTCAGGATTCCATCCGAATCCTGTTCAGGATTCCATCCGAATCCTGTTCAGTTCCATCAGAATCCAATTCCATCCGAACTCGTTCAGGATTCCATCCGTATCCTGTTTAGGATTCCATCCGAATCCTGTTCAGGATTCCATCCGTATCCTGTTTAGGATTCCATCCGAATCCTGTTCAGGATTCCATCCGAATCCTGTTCAGGATTCCATCCGAATCCTGTTCAGGATTCCATCCGAATCCTGTTCAGGATTCCATCCGAATCCTGTTCAGGATTCCATCCGAATCCTGTTCAGGATTCCATCCGAATCCTTTTCAGGATTCCATCCGAATCCTGTTCAGGATTCCATCCGAATCCTGTTCAGGATTCCATCCGAATCCTGTTCAGGATTCCATCCGAATCCTGTTCAGGATTCCATCCGAATCCTGTTCAGGATTCCATCCGAATCCTGTTCAGGATTCCATCCGAAACCAGTTTAGGATTCCATCCGAAACCAGTTTAGAATTCCATCCGAATCTTGTTCAGGATTCCATCCGAATCCTGTTCAGGATTCCATTCGAATCATGTTCAGGATTTCATTCGAATCATGTTCAGGATTTCATTCGAATCATGTTCAGGATTCCATCCGAATCCTGTTCAGTATTCCATCCGAATCCTGCTCAGGATTCCATTCGAATTCTGTTCAGGATTCCATTCGAATCCTGTTCAGGATTCCATCCGAAACCAGTTTAGATTTCCATCCGAATCCTGTTCAGGATTCCATCCGAATCCTGTTCAGGATTCCATTCGAATCATGTTCAGGATTTCATTCGAATCATGTTCAGGATTCCATCCGAATCCTGTTCAGAATTTCATCCGAATCCTGTTTAGGATTCCATTCGAATCCTGTGCAAGATTACATCCGAGTCCTGTTAGAACCCGAACGAAATTTGTGTGGATTCGGATGGAATCCGAATTCTATTCAAGGTTCCATCCGAATCCTTTTCAGGATTTCATCCAATCCTGTTCAGGTTTCCATCCGAATCCTTTTCAGGATTCCATCCGATCCTGTTCAGGTTTCCATCCGAATCCTGTTCAGGTTTCCATCCGAATCCTTTTCAGGATTCCATCCGAATCCTTTTCAGGATTCCATCCGAATCCTGTTCAGGATTCCATCCGAATCCTGTTCAGGATTCCATCCGAATCCTGTTCAGGATTCCATCCGAATCCTGTTCAGGATTCCATCCGAATCCTGTTCAGGATTCCATCCGAATCCTGTTCAGGATTCCATCCGAATCCTGTTCAGGATTCCATCCGAATCCTGTTCAGGATTCCATCCGAATCCTGTTCAGGATTCCATCCGAATCCTGTTCAGGATTCCATCCGAATCCTGTTAAGGATTCCATCCGAATCCTGTTCAGAATTCCATCCGATTCCTTTTAAGGATTCCATCCGAATTCTGTTTAAGATTCCATCCGAATCCTGGTCAGGATTCCATCCGAATCCTGGTCAGGATTCCATCCGAATCCTGGTCAGGATTCCATCCGAATCCTGGTCAGGATTCCATCCGAATTCTGTTTAGGATTCCATCCGAATCCTGGTCAGGATTCCATCCGAATCCTGGTCAGGATTCCATCCGAATCCTGTTCAGGATTCCATCCGAATCCTGTTCAGAATTCCATCCGATTCCTGTTTAGGATTCCATTCGAATCCTGTGCAGGATTACATCCGAGTCCTGTTCAGGATTCCATCCGAATCCTGTTCAGGTTCCATCCGAATCCTGTTCAGGATTCCATCCAGATGTTCAGGATTCATCCGAACCTGTTCATGATTCCATCCGAATCCTGTTCAAGATTTCATCCGAATTATGTTCAGGATTCCATCCGAATCCTGTTCAGGATTCCATCTGATCCCTGTTCACGAATCCTGTTCAGGATTCCATCCGAATCCTGTTCAGGATTCCATCCGAATCCTGTTCAGGATTCCATCCGAATCCTGTTCAGGATTCCATCCGAATCCTGTTCAGGATTCCATCCGAATCCTGTTCAGGATTCCATCCGAATCCTGTTCAGGATTCCATCCGAATCCTGTTCAGGATTCCATCCGAATCCTGTTCAGGATTCCATCCGAATCCTGTTCAGGATTCCATCCGAATCCTGTTCAGGATTCCATCCGAATCCTGTTCGGGATTCCATCCAATCCTGTTCAGGTTTCCATCCGAATCCTGTTCAGGATTCCATCCGAATCCTGTTCAGGATTCCATCCGAATCCTGTTCAGGATTCCATCCGAATCCAGTTCAGAGTTCCATCCGAATCCTGTTCAGGATTCCATCCGAATCCTGTTCAGGATTCCATCCGAATCCTGTTCAGGATTCCATCCGAATCCTGTTCAGGATTCCATCCGAATCCTGTTCAGGATTCCATCCGAATCCTGTTCAGGATTCCATCCGAATCCTGTTCAGGATTCCATCCGAATCCTGTTCAGGATTCCATCCGAATCCTGTTCAGGATTCCATCCGAATCCTGTTCAGCATTCCATCCGAATCCTGTTCAGGATTCCATCCGAATCCTGTTCAGGATTCCATCCGAATCCTGTTCAGGATTCCATCCGAATCCTGTTCAGGATTCCATCCGAATCCTGTTCAGGATTCCATCCGAATCCTGTTAAGGATTCCATCCGAATCCTGTTCAGGATTCCATCCGAATCCTGCTCAGCATTCCATCCGAATCCTGCTCAGCATTCCATCCGAATCCTGCTCAGGATTCCATCCGAATCCTGTTTATGATTCTATTCGAATCCTGTTTAGGAATTTTATTCGAATCCTGTTTAGGATTCCATTCGAATCCTGTTTAGGATTCCATTCGAATCCTGTTTAGGATTCCATTCGAATCCTGTTTAGGATTATATTCGAATCCTTTTCAGGATTCCATTCGAATCCTTTTCAGCATTCCATCCGAATCCTGTTCCATCCGTGTTCAGGATTTCATCCGAATCCTGTTCAGGATTCCATCCGAATCCTGTTCAGGATTCCATCCGAATTCTGTTCAGGATTCTATCCGAATATTGTTCAGGATTCCATCCGCATTCGAGTGGAATCCTGCGCAACATTTGGATGAAATCCTGAGCGAAATTCGGATGGAATCCGTAGCAAGATTTGAATGGAGTTCTGGACGAAATTTGGGTGGATTCGGATGGAATCTTGAACTGGATTCGGATAGAATTCTCAGCAGCATTCGGATTTAATCCGGATTCCCGAACAGAATTCGAATGGTGTCCTGAGCAGGATTCGGATGAAACGCTGAACAAGATTTGAATGGCATGATGATGATGTTGATGCCGAATTGGACCCCGAGCAGGATTTGGATGAAGTTCTGAGCAGGATTCGGGTGAGAACTCTGGTATCACCCTCAATATTAACATTTTAAAGAGTAAATAAAAACATTATTTCAATCTTCACTGGGGACAAAAATATTAAAAATGGACGATATTCAATCTCTCAAATGACCATCCCATGTGCTTACAAAATACATGCGACTCTACTGCGATCGAATTTGTCTCTATAGGTGTTATGACAGTTTTTTAGTATGTAATATACGTACCTCCAATCACATTGTGTTCATAATTCATAACTAATATAACTTTAAAAGTGAAGCGAAAAGGATATCCACCCTCTGTTCTCTCCAGATTATTATCCTATTTGCTGTTTTCTTCATTTTATTTTCTTGTATAATACTCTTACAATTCACTTCTGGATACTCCAACCCCTCGAAAGTAGCTGTCTTCAGTTCAGTAGGTTGTAAATGTGTACAAAACTAAAAAAACATACCACCACTTCCTGTTTTCCCACTACACCATATGAAAATAACATATCGCTACTTTTTTTTCTCTCTCACACCTATGCAATTGCAGCTATCAGAATAGCACTATAATGCATCTCTAGTCACTAAATCTCTACTACTAACTCCGCTGCGAGACCGCTGTTTGTTGAATATCTAGCGCTAGGCCTTTGCGAGCCATAGTTGAAAACGTACTAACACACAACTCAGCGACAACAATTATGCAACAACCGAAAAGAAAAGAACACGCGTCTTCGCAAACCCAATTGGATTGTCAGAGTGGAGTTAAAATCGAGTGACATTAGTAGAAAATTACAGGGAATAATTGATGAAAAAAAACACTGAACGAAAAGCATAGCTTCGAATTTAATTCTAGTCAAATTACACTGAGTGGAGGTAAGGCACACGACGGAGAGTAATACACACACATTGATAGATGATGAAATTGAAACAATGTTTACAAAATTTTGAGAAAAAAAACAACTATTTGGATGCTGTCGAGCAAAATTGTTACAGTGCAAGCAACAAGTGTAATGTGAATGTGCTTTTCTGGTCGAGCTAGACGATAACTGCTAAAAGATCTACATTTTATAAGTTTCATAGGGTACTAAAGGAAAACTGCTACTACACTTACGCAAGGTTCGGTAGAAACTATTAGGAAAATTGTTAGAAAAAATATCGTTGTCGAATTTGTTTTTTAGTTTGGTTTTTTTTTTGTTATATTCTTGTTCAAGCGGTTTGAAATTGACAGAAGGTCAAAAGGAAGTTTTGTTTTAAATAATGGAATGATGTTGGGATAATTGATTACAAGCTTATGAATTGGGAATTTAAATATGAAATATTTGATTCAATCCCAGATCTTGAGAGCACAACCCTAAGCAAAACCGGATATGCTCATGAAGGTAATTCAGGTTCTACCCAATGCTTCTGAGCACCTCTAGAAGGACAAGTTCCTCTATTTACTTGTAGACGCTTCGTCGTTACGAGCCAATAGGTCTGCCGCTGCTGTCCGATTTCCATATATCGTCCCCGCCCTGACGACCCACCACCTTCATTTGCGTTCTCGAATTTCTGTTGATACGTATTCGTTTTTAATGGCATCGTCGATGAAGTTCGGCACGTTTTCTGACCATTTTTTCAACGGAATTTCGGGCTGATTGCAACTGGAAAACTACGAATCGGAATCTGATGATGCGGTGGAACCAATCTCATTTGCGTCAAGATAGTATTGGATGCCTTCAAGCATTGCCGATTGCTAGATCTGCGTATGTTATCAAATGGTAAATCATGTCGAACTGAATCTTGTCAATTGACATTTTTATGGTACACAAGCTAGTCATGTTGGTCTATACAATACCAATAGAGCAATCAAGTAGAGAAACTTCTATACTTAAATTTTATCAAAATATGTGAACAATATTAATTACTAGAGAAACTACGTATCCAAGTGCGCTTACAGTCTAACCTAATAACACAATATGATGCCAATGAATACCCAAAAAGAGAGAGAGAGCAGAGAGTGATAAACCAAAATAACTACATTTGAATCAAATTGGCATTTCAACCAGTCGAAAGTCCGCCCACCATTACCGCCATTTCCATCTGCTGCCGTTTGTGTTTGTCTGAACGCCTTCCTAAAGGGTTTTTGGAGTTAGCGTGAGCATATTAATACTCATCGATTTCGTTTGTGAGTGTCCTATCTTGTCGCAGCCTGCGTTCATTCATTAAAAAATCCATACCTCCTCCATACATGCGATAAGACGCCGGCTATTAAGCGCCAAACGGAAAACCCCGCGCGCTCACTGCCCCTCATCCATAACGCATTGTGCAGGTGTCCCCATTCTCGTGCTTGCAATCGGTTTAAACGCTCGTGGCACCCACGATGACTGATATTCAATGCTATTTTCCAAAGGATCACCGATGTCACGTTCCGGAGCGATTCGGCGCGACCCACCCACTTCCCGGGAGCACGCTACGGTATTAACAGATACGCGTCCAGCTACGCCGGTAGCGACATAAGCTCGCCGGCCGGCTCGGAAACCTCGCCAATGGGGCCGCCTCCGACGCATGATTTCTCCAACCCCGCCAGCGTTGGCAGCCCGCCGCCGCAAGCCCTGCCGGCCTGTGTCGAACAGTTCAACAGCGCGGTCAGCCATAATTCCGCGGCCGACGTGACCAACGTAAGCGGAACCTTACCGGACGAGCTACTCAACCGGGGCCACCGGATCGTTAACCCTGCGCACCTCCGCCAACGAGCAAATCATTCAGGGTTTGGTGGAGAATTTGCTCTCCGACTATCACGGTCAGGTGCTGGACGATGTGTCCATGGATCAGCTGAACAACAATAGCTTTTACGTTTCGCCGCAGCAGTACAACACTGGTAGCCCAAGTGCCGGAGGCGGGGCTACGGCGAATGGAAATTGAGGACGCAAGTGAGCAGACATTTGGAACGTTAATTTATTGGCAGCATTGTGATAGATCACAGGTCCGACACAACGGTTTACCACATCCTCGCGAGGACGTTGCATCGTACTTTCTCTGAAGCAGACGCGAAAGCTGCGGATGCAACCTAGTAACGGTAGCGTTAGATTAGTTCGATTGCATCCAGTTCATCATAACTCTTTATTGATTCAATTTTCATCACTCTACTTTTTGACATAAATTCGAGTTACCGCTCATGCCTTTTTGCTCAGATTCATACCTACTTACAGTTTAATAAAGATTATAAAAGTTTTTGACAATTAGTGTCGTTTTTTTACTGTTGCATTTTTCAATCTTTTCCAATTTGTTATCAAATTTAGCTACGCTTAGTTTAGTAATACATTCATAATAATCTGCTGATACGGAATGATTATAAAAGCGTGCTTATGGTAAGTTAAATTAGTATTGATAACGAAATAAACATCATAGAAATTTAGTTTTCTTACAATTATACAAGATATTTTTAAAATGCGCTGTGAAATGAACATTACTTCTTTTCGATTATCCTTGAGCGGGGTTATTTTGGAGGAAAGACATAAGAATTAAAAATTACAGTTTTTTGTTGCAATATGATTATAAATTCCAGTGAAAAACAATTCAAATTCTGTTTCATTTTTCAAAGTCATAGAAAAGTTTTTGAATTTCCAATAATGATGAAATTCAAAAAGTGAATCCTCTACTTAAGCTGGTCGGCCAGTGCAGTTAGTTTACATAAAAGCTAGATAATCAATGTGTGCACGACTCAAAACAAAATTTGACAAAAACGACATTTAGAAAAATAGCGAAATGCTTCTAATTTATTTATTATTTAATCAGACTAAGGCCGAAGTGACCTGTGCGGTATATAAGAGTCTTCTCCATTCGGCTCGGTCCATGGCTACACGTCGCCAACCACGCAGTCTACGGAGGGTCCGCAAGTCATCTTCCACCTGATCGATCCACCTTGCCTGTTGCGCACCTCGCCTTCTTGTGCCCGTCGGATCGTTGTCGAGAACCATTTTCACCGGGCTACTGTCCGACATTCTGGCTACGTGCCCGGCCCACCGCAGTCGTCCGATTTTCGCGGTGTGAACGATGGATGGTTCTCCCAACAGCTGATGCAATTCGTGGTTCATTCGTCTCCTCCACGTACCGTCCGCCATCTGCACCCCACCATAGATGGTACGCAGCACTTTCCTTTCGAAAACTCCAAGTGCGCGTTGGTCCTCCACGAGCATCGTCCAGGTCTCGTGTCCGTAGAGGACTACCGGTCTAATTAGCGTTTTGTAGATTGTCAGTTTGGTACGGCGGCGAACTCTATTCGATCGGAGCGTCTTGCGGAGTCCAAAGTACGTACGATTTCCAGCCACTATGCGTCTCCGAATTTCTCTGCTGGTGTCATTTTCGGCAGTCACCAGTGAGCCCAAGTACACAAATTCTTCTACCACCTCGATTTCGTCACCACCGATGCAAACTCGCGGTGGGTGGCTCACATTGTCTTCTCTTGAACCTCTTCCTATCATGTACTTCGTCTTCGACGTGTTGATGACTAGTCCGATCCGCTTAGCTTCCCTCTTCAGTCTGATGTAGGCTTCCTCCATCTCCTCAAAGTTACGTGCCATAATATCTATGTCGTCGGCGAAACCAAATAGCTGGACGGACTTATTGAAAATTGTACCACTCGTGTTAATACCTGCTCTTCGTATTACCCCTTCCAAAGCGATGTTGAATAGCAAACACGAAAGACCATCACCTTGCCGTAACCCTCTGCGAGTTTCGAAGGGACTCGAGAATGCCCCTGAAACTCGAACTACGCACATCACTCGATCCATCGTCGCTTTGATCAACCGTGTCAGTTTATCCGGAAAACCGTGTTCGTGCATTAGCTGCCATAGCTGGTCCCGAACGATTGTATCATATGCGGCTTTGAAGTCGATGAATAGATGATGTGTGGGCACGTTGTATTCGCGGCATTTCTGCAGTACTTGGCGAATGGCGAACACCTGGTCCGTGGTGGAGCGTTCGCCCATAAAACCCGCCTGGTACTGCCCCACGAACTCCCTTGCAGTTGGTGCTAGTCGACGGCATAAAATTTGGGAGAGTACCTTGTAGGCGGCGTTCAGCAATGTGATTGCGCGGTAGTTGCTACAATCCAGCTTATCGCCCTTTTTGTAGATGAGACCATCCACTCCTGCGGCAAAACCTCCTCCTCCCAAATCTTGGTAATCACCCAGTGCAGCGCTCTAGCCCATGCCTCACCACCGTGTTTAAATAGCTCTCCTAGTAGTTGGTCAACCCCTGGGGCTTTGTTGTTCTTCAGCCGGCCAATTTTCCTGGATTTCCTGGAGATCCGGAGCCGGTAGAATTGTCCTGCGCGCGTTCTCCCAGGTCCATCACCATACCGCCATCTTCGTCTGCCACATCGCCATTCAGGTGTTCTTCGTAGTGCTGCCGCCACCTTTGGATCACCTCACGCTCGTTCGTAAGAAGGTTCCCGTTTATGTCCTTACACATATCAGGCTGTGGCACGTGGCCCTTACGTGAACGGTTTAACTTCTCATAGAACTTTCGTGTGTTATTAGCGCGGTACAGTTGCTCCGTTTCTTCACGGTCTCGATCTTCCTGCTGGCGCTTTTTCCTCCGGAAAATCGAGTTTTGTCTGTTCCGCGCCTGTTTATATCGTGCCTCGTTCGCCCTCGTGCGGTGTTGCAGCAATCTCGCCCATGCTCGAAATGCTTCTAAACTACACTCAATTTTTTTTATACACGAAGGATACGTTCCGCATGAAAAAAAAATCGGCGGGTGAAATCTTGACGTAGTGCGTGGTCCTCAGGAAATAATGCTTGATATTGGGAACGAACCATTTGGCATGCGGTCATATGCCATAAAGGTCATTTGGCATAATTAGAGACAGTGTTAAAAGTGAGGGAAAAGGAAATTTACACCCAAAAAAATCTGCACGTTCTTTCCACCTGAAAAAATACGTAGATTTTTTCCACCTGAAATTCACGTAACTTTTACCTGATTTTCCGATAGAAATTTCATTCTACGTGAAAATCAGGTAAGTTATACCTGAGTTTTGGATAGAATTCACCGGACACGTAAGTTTCACCTGAATTTTCCGAAGCATTTGCAGCTACATGTGCACGTAAAATGTACCTGAAAATTCAGGTGGAAACAACGTTTAGATTATTTGGAGTGTAGCATAATTGTGTTTAGGATGAATGTTGATTTATTTTTATTACTTAGAAGACGCAGTTCCGTTGGAATATTTTCAAATGTTTTCGAAATAAATTAATCTTGAACAGCAATTCACATATTTAATGAATTGAAGTGTGATTAAAATGCATTAAAAGAAAACAAAACAAACTATTCTCTTGGAAATATTTGATATTTCTCATAGTATATAAAATTGCTCGTGATCTAAACACGTTTGCTGCATGCAAAGAGTTTCGTGCCGTACCATATCCAGAGTGCAAAATAATCGAAAATATTTGGTGACGTCCACCTCTCTTCACTTGTCAGCTCACTTCCAGACACAATTGGCGCCTTATGAATATTCGACCGATTATTCCATCAACAGTGCTTCTTATACGCAGTTACCTCCTCGAATACCCAAGCGTCGATGGGCGTGTGGTATACATACCGGCCTCCCGATCCCGACGTCCATGGTTCGAACCCAGTCTGCCGCACTTCACTTTTTTTTAAATGAAAATCATCATTCATAAGGCAACATATTGAAATTCATAAGGTACAGTGGGGCAAGTGGGTAAAGGAAATCGTATATGTCATGTTCATCAAGTCATAAAAGTTGAATATAGTATTGAAATAGATCATATTTATGGCATAACGAATCATCTATCCAATCTTTATATGCCTGCGAACAAGATCTTTGAAAAATACTTTTAGGATACAAAATATTTGGAAAACAAAAAAATCGGTTTCAATTTTTCACTTGCCCCACATGTGGGGTAAGTGAAAAAATGATTTTAAAAGAGGATTTGTTAATATAAGAACACATTTTCTGTTCACATATTTCATGCGAATGATAATTATACTGAATAGAGCATAACTGCGATCTATTGTGATGCTTTTTGACACTTCATGAAAGTCAAAGGGCACTAGAGTGCCTTCATTAAATGATTTTTATGAGGTTTAAAATACTATTATTCTTCCATTTACTTCCACTATTAACTTTTTTATGTATCAACAAGCAGATACGTATTTCGTTTCCTACTTGGAAACTTCTTCAGTGTTTGTTATCGACTGAAGAAAAACATTGCTCATTAACTAGTTAATGAGCAATGTTTTTCTTCAGTCGATAACAAACACTGAAGAAGTTTCCAAGTAGGAAACGAAATACGTATCTGCTTGTTGATACATAAAAAAGTTAATAGTGGAAGTAAATGGAAGAATAATAGTATTTTAAACCTTGTAGCATTTCCCCTAAGACGCTCTAAAATAATTAATTATTATAATTAATTATAATTAATTATGATTTTTATGTTTTTATGTTTTCTTTTCTTGAATTTTTTGAGATCTAATATCTCATCTCCATTTGTGTCTAACACTACTTTCTATTTCAGGTTTATAGTAAGATAATGAATCTTGGCGATAATGCAGAGAAATTATCTTTGAAATATTCATCAAACCTGGAATCATATTGTGTTTCATTAACAATCCACTTATGATTTCAGTAGAAGAGTCTACATTAACAAATAAATAAATTTTATAAATTTTAACTAAATAAATCATAATTGTTGATATATTTGCAATAGTAGTGATTCTTGTATTTAAGCTATATGAATAACATTTTTTCACGAATTATTAATCATACATGGAATATTTAAAACACTGACACCATTGGCGTAAATAAGGGGGGGCTAGGGGGGGGCTTAGCCCTCCCTAGAAAAAAATTAGCCCCCCCTAGGATTTGATAAGTTAGTTAGCAGTGATATCAGTTTCATAATGAAATATCGAAAAAGTTTGAAGACTGAAGAGTTATCTCTCATATTCACTCTATCATACTTAATGAAATGAGTGGAAGAAAAATTAACTTGTTTCTGAATTCTGAGAAAGATTCCCATCAGCATCCGAGATGGATTCTCATCAGAATCCGAGAAGAATTCTCACATCAATCTCTAAAGAATTCTTTTCGGATTCATCGAAGTATTCCAATCGTAATCCAGAAGAACTCCTACTGGATTCTTTCCAGTATTGTTAAGCAATACCCTTGGGAGTCTGTGACAACTACCCTTTAAAATCCATGGAGGATTTGCTTTAGAATCTCTCGTTGATTTGCTCCGGAATATCTCCAGATTCGTTTTAAGATTGGTTTAGGAATTGCTTGACAAATCAGAATCCTTCGGCGATTTGCTTCGTAATCCTTTGAAGATTTAATTCGGAATCTCTCGACGTTTTGCAATTGATCTGCGTTGGGATCTCTAGACGATAAGGAATCCGGCTGACGATTAGCTTCGGAATCCCGCGAAGAATTGCTTCAGAATCATTCGACGTTTTGTTGCGGAATACATCGACGGTTTGCTTCAGAATTTCTCATAGATTTTGTTTAGAATCCCTTAACGAATTTGTTTTGGAACCATTCGACGATTTGCTTCAAAATCTTTTGATGATTTACATCGGAATCCCTCAACGATTTGCTTCAACATCCTTGGAGGATTCCCTTCGGGATTGCTGGAGGATTCTTTTCGAAATAACTGAAGGATTCGGAGTCGCTCAACGATTTGCTTCGAAGTCCTTCGACGGATTGCTTCGGAATCCTTCGACGGTATGCGTCTTCATCCCTGGAACATTGCTCATGAAATACCTGGAGCCATCATATTGGAATTCCTGGAAGGTTTTCGACGAAATCCTGGAATATTCCCCTTCAAATTCCGGAAATATAAATATTCCCGTCGAAATTCCTGGAGGGTGAAGGATCCCTGGTACATTCTCGTCGGAATCCTTGAAATTTTTCCGTTGGAATTCCTGAAACATTCCCTCCGAAATCTCTGGTGGATTCCCTTCATGATCCCTGGAGGCTCCCATCGGTGTTTTTGAAGGATTCATGTCGAAATAAATATCTAGAGATTCTTTTCGGAGTCCCTGGAACATTCCAGTCAGGATCACTAAAGGATTCTCATCAGAATTCTTGGAAGATTCTCGGCGGAATCCATGGAAAGTTGCACTACTTTTTTCATTTGAGATAGATAGAATATTTATGAAGTATGCAAATATATCCACTGCCTGACGCTAGTCGAGCGCAATTAAACATAGACTGTGAGTTGTGAATGACACATGATGGATCCGCAATTGCCTTAGGTGGTTGGACTGCATTTGTCACATTACCGCTGATAACTTGATGAGATGTTAAAATGTTCGAGAATTTTCAAAAAGAGGGTCAACTTCGAGAAGAAATATAAAGGGGCTATAGCCCCCCCTAGGCATCGGAGGTAGTTACGCCAATGACTGACACGCTTGGCACTTTGGGTTCCTGATTTAGTATTACCACGTATCACTGTAATAACCAAAAGACTTCGAATAAGTTCGAATTGGTATCATTTGTTTATATACGCTTAATAGAAATTATTTGTGTTTGGAAAAAAAGATAAATGTATTCAGTATCGGAAAATTTTCACTTGCCCCACCCATGGTAAAAAACAGGCAAAGCAATAAAATATTTTTTTCAAAATTTTTGATGTTCATATCAATATTTTTGTGGCTGGAATTCAAAACTACAAAGAAAACCAACTTATCAATGCACTAATTGAATGTGTTATGGAAACCAACATAAAAAAATATTTGTATTTATTGACACGCAAAACAACTTGTGCAAAAGATAAATATGAAAGGTTAATAAACTTTTACTCTCGCATGTTGAAATGGTTCATTATTTCATGTTTCACTTATTCAACGCATTGATTTCAATGACCTTGTATGATTGTGAAGTGAAATTGGATAATTCTGTGCTTCATCAGTGAAATGCTTGCAATTTTTTCACTTACCCCATTTACCCACTTACACGGATACAAATTTCATCCATTTGCTTCAAAAATATACATGTTTATTTCCAAATGGTAATATGTTTGAATCAAACATATTTATTTTAAAAACCAAATTAAATCTCTGTTTGTTTTATACATACACTAGTGAGCAGCCCCTCGCTCGCTCATGCAAAAGTAAACAAAAACTCGAGTTCGGATCGGATCCGATCGGAAGTCAACAGAGGAGCAGGAGCAAGAGTGAATCATATGTTTTCTTGCTTCTAAATTGATGATAAGGATGTTTTTCAGGTACAGAAAGGTAAGTAAATGAAATATGAATGTTTGGAATTGTGGAATCTGGTAGTCAAATGCTACCAGAATATGAAAATTGGTAGAATTGATAAGAAAATATTATGAGTGGTCGAACCAAAACAATAATATCCATGTTTGCTTCAAACATATAGCTGGTTGAAACAACTTGAAACGCACATTTGATTCAAAAAAAAGTTTTCGTTCGCTTCAAATGCAACAATATGTTTGATCCAAACATATTTATGTTTGATGCCAGAACAAACTGAATTTATGTTTGGATTTACCTAGAATATGTTTGTTTTTAACGTAGTTTTTTCTGCGTGTACCCCACTGTACCTTACCGATTCCTTGTGGCAAATTTCCATAAGGCGTTTTTATTGAAAATCGTACGTCCATTTTCCTCAGTGTACGTAGAGTGTGGCCGACCCAGCTTCACTTCCGATCCTGAATTTCTGTTGCTTTCGGCCTCTGGTGACAACGACGATGGAGCTCGTTGTTTGAGATCCAGTTGTGAGGCCACCAGGCCCGAATTATATACCGCAGGCATCTGTTAATGAACACCTGCAGCCGTTGAGTGTTCTCCGCTGATACACACCATGTTTCGCTAGCGTATAACAGCACAGATTTCACGTTAGAGTTGAAAATTCGTATTTTGGTGCGTGCACTTATCTGCCTGTTTTTCCAGATATTTCTTAAACTCGCAAAGGCAGCCCTTGCTTTCTTTATCCGTGCGCCTATGTCGATCTTGGTACCGCCATCTGACGCCATTTGGCTACCAAGATATTGGAAGCTTTCAACATTCTCCACTGGTTGCCCGGCTACTGTGAAACTGAAAGGAGTCACCGTGTTTACATCCAACGATTTGGTTTTGTTGACGTTGATGACTAAACCTGCCGAAGAGAAGCGCTCGGCAAGATCGTTGAGCTTACTCTGCATATCAGAGCGCCGTTGGGCGAGGAGTGCAACGTCATCAGCCAAATCGAAGTCATTTAGGTGCCCCATGGTTATAGGCTGCCATAACAGCCCGCGGTTTGGTTCACGGTCAATCGCATCTACCAGAATCTCGTCGATTACGATGAGGAACAGTAAAGCCCCAAACGCAATACAACGGAACGGCGACGGAAACGGCAAATTTGACAGTTAGCCCATATATTTTCTGTCAGATTTTCCGCTTCCGTCGCCGTTCCGTTGTATTGCGTTTGGGGCTTAACGGTGATAGAATACATCCTTGCCTCACACCAGCTACGACCCGGTTAGGGTCGGACAAGACCCCATTGTGCAGCACTCTACACGAGAAGGCCTCGTACTGTGCCTCGATGAGGCCGATGATTTTCTCAGGAACTCCCTTGCGTCTCAGGGCGCCCCACATATTCTCGTGATTGAGACGGTCGAAAGCTTTTTCGTAGTCAATGAAAACCAAGTAAAGGGACTCTTGGAATTCGTTGACCTGCTCCAGAATGATGCGGAGCGTGACAATATGGTCCACACAGGATCTTCCGGCACGGAATCCGGCTTGCTGCCGCCGGAGAGTCGCATCGATCTTCTCCTGAATCCGGGCTAGGATAATTTTGCACAGAACTTTGAGAACGGTACACAGCAACATAATGCCTCGCCAGTTATCGCATACAGTCAGGTCACCCTTTTTGGGCACCTTCACTAAGATACCTTGCATCCAGTCGACCGGGAAAGTCGCGGTGTCCCAGATATTACGAAATAAACGATGCAGTAGTTGAGCGGATGTCATGGGGTCAGCTTTGAGCATCTCGGCTGATATGCGGTCGACCCCTGGGGCTTTATTCGATTTCATGCTTTGGATGGCTGTTTGAATCTCTAGCAGTGATGGAGCTTCGGTATTGACGCGTGTTATACGTCGGATCCTAGGCAGATCATGCCGAGGTGGTGATGGCCTGGCTGGCACTTGAAAAAGTTGTTCGAAGTGCTCGAACCAGCGTTCCAGCTGGTCAGTTGGGTCGGTCAATAACTGATCATTCGCGTCTTTCACAGGCATCGTTGCATTCATCTTCGCCCCGCTTAAGCGTCGTGAGATGTCGTAGAGGAGGCGAATGTCCCCGGTTACGGCGGCTCTCTCTCCTTCGTCGGCCAGAGAGTCTGCCCACGCTCGCTTGTTCCGTCGACATGAGCGTTTTACTTCCTTCTCAAGAGCCGAGTATCGTTGACGGGCTAAGACTTTGGCTCCTCTGGTTTTCGATCGTTCTATCGCGGCTTTGGCTTCTCTTCGCTCTTCTATCTTTCTCCAGGTCCCATCGGTGATCCATTGTTTTCTCTGGGTGCGTAGTTCGCCCAGATTGTTCTCGCTGGTGGTGATGAAGGCATTCTTGATGGCGGTCCATTGGTCTTCCACGCTGCCACCTTCCGGAATATCTGCAGCACGCGTCTCCAGTTCTTCAACGAAGGACCGTTTCACCGTGACATCTTCCAGTCGGCGTGTGTTGAATCGTCGTCCAATTTTTTCCTCCTGCCGACGAATCCGCGCAATGCGCAGGCGTATTTCGCCGATGAGGAGTTGATGATCAGACGCGATATCGGCACTACGTTTATTCCGTACATCAAGAAGGCTCCGTTTCCATTTTCGGCTGATGCAGATGTGGTCGATTTGATTTTCTGTAAAGCCGTCACGGGAGACCCACGTGACCTTGTGAACCGGTTGATGAGGGAAGAGCGATCCCCCGATCACCATGTCGTTATTACCACAAAATTCTGCGAACAGCTCTCCGTTTTCGCTAATTTCTCCGAGACCATGGCGTCCCATAATGCGCTCATGGTTCGAGTTGTCGGATCCGATCTTCGCATTGAAGTCGCCCAAACAGATCTTGATATCACCCTTCGAAATTCTATCTACGACGGCATTGAGTTGACTGTAGAAGTTCTCTTTGTCTTGCAGATCGGCAGCATCGGTTGGCGCATAACATTGGATTATAGTAAGGTTTCGGACCCGTGTTCTAAATCTGGCAACGATTGTCCTTTCACTTATAGGTTCCCACTTCATAAGCGCAGAGTGTGCCTGAGTGCTTAGTAGGAAGCCAACTCCGTGATGCCGGGGAGCGTGTTCACCTCGTAAACCAGAGTATAGCAGAACTTGTCCCGACGGCGTTCTGTGTTCTCCAAAGTTTGGCCAACGGACTTCACTTAGTCCCAGGATCTCAAGCTTCATGCGGCGTGCCTCATTGGCAAGTTGTGCCAATTTACCCTGCTGGGCTAGGGCTAAAACGTTCCATGTTCCTATTCGTGTCCGTTGTTTCGCGCTAAGAGTCGTCGCCGTAAAATCAGTCCGTCTTCTTTCATTATCGGATTCTCGAACAAATTGATGTTTCGGGAACAGTAGGTTGTTGGCCCAAGGTTCCCTATCCACCGGGATGGGGCTGCCATCTTAGGTATAGCTTCCGGGGAATAGCATTTCATACTCAGCCGCTGGATGCCAGAACAGACGCTGTTGGAGCCGCACCTCCTTGGTGAACAGACGCTCGGTCAGTCGGGTCAAATTTGTTTAAAGTCCCACCCAACACCAGGACTAGGCTAGTGCGCTTTGAGCGGGACACGGTCGCTTTGATAGGGCCTGCTTGGGGACACATGTAGCTTTTAAAAGGAGTTCAACAGAGCCCACTGTCAAACCCCACCACATCCTAGGCAGACCCCACAGGACGCACCCTCTCACTCTAGCTGATGTCAGAAGGACAACAGTGCCCAGGCTGCACTACCAGCTAAGTACGCAACCCTTAGCTGGCGGTCAATTGTCATCGGAAGACCCGTGGAAGCGTGAGTATTGGAACTTGTGAGGACCTGAGCTATGTTAGGCGCCCCTTCCCGGATGTCAACTCACCATTTCGCAGCCTATTCAATCTATTGGCTACTCTCAAATAGGAAACATTTGTACAAAGGTTTTTCCAGCCGGATCGCTCAGCAGATCGTAGATCCTTCTTGTAAGCTTTCCGAGCCAACAAAGAATCCGTCCCTGCAGAATAGCGTCTGTTCCAACTTCTTCAGAATTGCTTCCTGAGCATAGCCAAATCAGAATTCCACCACGGGGTTCCTCTTGAGATTTTTACAGAATTCCTGACGACTGGTCTCGTAGACGCTGAAGCCGCCTCGATTCCCGAAGTCCACAAACGCAATTACCAGACTGTAACAATTCCAGATCACACTATAGAAGACTGATAGCGCTGCCGAATATGCAAACTTCTTGGGCGCATTATCTTAAACCGTATCGATCAGCATCTGGAATTATTCTAGATGAACAATTTAGGTTCAAGAGGGGTCAACCCATCAATTGGTCCGGTTGGTAAAACAAGTTCGAACAAATTTTACATTAGGGCAATCTTCGGGCATGGTTCTTCTGAATGAGGAGAAAGCCTATGACCAGGGCTTGAATGCTAAAGAGAAAGAACAAGTCTCTCACTTATCATCTTTGTATACATATACGATATATAGCATACCGCGAGAAACTTTTTTCGCAAGCTGTCTTGATAGAGAACTGATTCGGGAGGCTATACTGCCGCCATACGCATATTTGTCCCATGTTTGCTGGGATTTCCTATGTACATGGGACAGTTATGCGTAGAACGGCAGTATACCCCATGATAAATTTCTTTTAGAAAGCTCTAAATACAGGGAGCACTGGCTCTGATGATGCATTTCAACTTGTTCTACACAGCTGTGCAGTAACCAACACGAAAGTAGCGAAAACAAAGCGAGAATCCATTTTTCTGTGGGGGCTGCCTATCCGATTCTGTTTTTCCGCACTTGTATACAAGTTTGATAAATTTGTTATCATGGCTTGTTATGATTCGGAACAATTTTTGTCTCTCTTTTATCGTTGTTCGTTATCTATTGAGAGCGATTTCTGCAAACCCTGCCTATTACTCTGTCTGACAGGAGGCAATTTTTCACAAAATGCTTCGAGGGAACTGTTCCTTTTAGAGTCCCACAAGAAGCTGTTCTGGGCCCCACACTGTAGTTGAAGACTATCAGAAAAAGTGGAAAATATATAAGGGCAATGGTGGAAAGTCACAATCAATCTTTTTCACAATAAAACAAAGCCCTTCCTCGCAGACAAATCAACGGGTGTGGACAACAAGTTCCATGGTCACCGATGTACTGTACCTCGATTCGACGTTAGATCAAAAACTAAGATTCGTCACCCACACCAAAACACACTCACTCGTCAATCGAAGGTCGTATCTCGATAAAAAATCAAAGCTGCTACTATACTATACGATTTATAAACCAGCAATGTGGTCCACGCTTTTCCTGCTCGGTATGACTGTGGTGCTGCTCACAGGAAGAAAATACATGTCAAACAGAACAGAATACTGAAGGTGACGCTGAATCTTGAACCATTCCACCCAACCGAGGATGTTCACAGGATTGCGAACGTTGAGTGCATCGACGGTTGGTTCGATCGAATACTTCCAAAATTTTGGACTGGTTGTATCACTATCACATGATAATTAATTATACCTTTCCTTATACTGCCCCCCATATTATCTTGTAATTCTCGAAGGTTTTTTCATGTATTTTCCATCAAATACTTACCTAATTAGGTAGATCCTATCATGTGCTATCAGTCAACTGACCTAACTGAAAAACAAAATTGTTGAAAGGTATCTCATAACTGAATTAGCGAACACTATTACCCTGGAATTGTTAAATTATGGAAAATGAACTGAATTGAATTGATTTTTTTTGTCTTCGGTGACTCTTCACTAAATTAATTACTTGACTAATCGATGCTGGAAAAACCCCGAAATGGTCGGTTAACATTAAAAGGACAAAATCCTTTCGTTTCCCTCCATTGGATTCACGGTTTGCCCCGAGAAAAACAAGATAAGCATCACGGTTGAGTTCAAAATATGTTTCTGTAAAGATTACAAAACGTGGTGAAATTAAATGGAAAGTACTAAACTAGTCTTATGACAGTTGAAGACATTCGACTAAAATAGCTTAAATATTGCCTGATTTTCTCAAAATTGCACGCGGCGAACCCTTCATGAAAGGTACCGCCGCGCTTTCTGCACCCCGTTTACTTGATTCTTATGGGTGAATAGCATTGCGGTGTATCGTTTGGCGCGGCCGTACCTTTCGACAGTCATTCGCCGCGTGAAGTTTTGTGCAAGTACCCATTTGGGAACATTACAAACGCCGCGCAGTGTATCATATCCAGAAAATCTGACAATAATTTTTCTCAGTAATAAATGTGTTTTTTTCTTCTTCAAAAATGATGCTCTCTATCGAGATGCGTTTGTCCGGGTTAAGGCAATGGTGGATGTTATCCCTTCTTTCCAAGTAGACGCTTGCTAGGATTAAAGCAATAGTGGATGTGATCCCTTCTTTGAAAGAAAGGCGTTTGCTCGGAAAAAATGCAATGGATGCCTTATTTAAGGCTAGTACGCTGTTGATAAGTATTGTGCAAAGAGATAGGACACGGAATGGTCAAGGAATGATTTCGCTACTGAAATTCCTTGAGCAGTACGGAAGCGTACGCTAAGAACTCCTGCTATGTAAAGTAAATGAAGCTCTCACTTTTCCTTGAGGAAAAATAGTCCGTCCCATTATTCCGCAAGGAGAAGCGACATTTCGCCCATATTTGATCAGCTGTCAAATTTGCTTTAGTTAGGAAATGGTGGATGTGATCCGGCGTTTTCCCGGAATAAGGCAATGGTGCAGTTGATCCCCTCTTTTAGAGAAGGCGATGATTCGGAATAAGGCAATGATGAATGTGACTCCCTTCTTTGAAACGTGGTGTTTGTCCCGCATCAAGCAACGATATAATTGATTGCTTTGTTTCTAAGTAGACGTTTGTCCTTTCGTAAAATGTCTACCATTGTGAATACTCAAATATTTCAATCCGTAAAACACATGCGATGCATCTGCTGGCCAAAGGACACGTCTGGTTTGCACTGAACTTCACAACACAATGATGATCGGGAAAACGCCGGCCGGCAACGTCGACAGCATCATCATGCTGATGGTCGACTCTTGTCACACAGTGATGTCAGGAGAATGCGATTGACTTTGTGTTGTATAGAGCGGGGCAAGGAAACTGATGCAATAAGGCTGGTATACAACTTACAACCATCAGTCTAAATTTATAAGAACACATCATCGATTTGCTTTATCTTTGTGAAAAAATACATCAAATAGGTAACCCTTTCTCTTCCACAGTTCCAAATTATGCCAAATGACCCACTGTTTTGTTGCAGGTCAAAATTATGCCAAATGTTCATCACATTTTATGGTTATTCGCCAGTCTGGCTTTCGTCGCGAAAGCTTTTATTTTATCGTACTCCGAAAAATCCGGAACATCCGTAAAAGTGATCAGTTCATGAAACTCATTTCAGGAAAGAGCATTTTTTTTCAATCTTTTATAAATTGTACTCAGAACAAGCTATGGATGTCGTGATTCGTTCGCATATACCAAAGTGGCTATCCAAGGTTCTCCGGAAGATCCGGAACAACCGTGAAGTAGGTATCAACAAACTTTATGGAAAGATGATCCATCGGAGCTTATTCGCGTGTACCAAATGAAAACAGTTAGGACATGTATCGCTTCCACAATCAGATACACTAAGATTAAATATATCAAAGAAGCTTCAGGAAGCTTCTTATGGAAGTTTCAGCAAGTTTTTGAGAAAGCTTCAGAAAGGCTTTGAGAGTAGCTTCAGAAACATTCTGCGAGAAGCTCCAGAAATATTTCTGCCTTAGTTTCAATTAACTTCTGAGTAGCTTCAGAAAACTTCCGCGAGAGGTTTCAGAAAGCTTGTGAGTGTGACTTCAGATAGATTGAAAAACAAGCTTTAGAAGGCTTCTGATTGATACTACAGAAAGCTTCTGAACAAAAGTTCAGATAGCTTTTGAAAGAAGCGTCAGAAAACATCAACAAGCTTTTGATAGTAGCTTCAGCAAGGTACTGACAGCATAAAACTCGCTTAACTTTTCAAAAGGACCTAAGTAATATTTTTTTCATGAATTAATTTGAATAGCGCAACCAACAGAACAATAAAGAAAGCTTTTGATTGCAGTACTCAAATTTATTCATGAAAAAAATGTTACTTAGGTCCTTTTGAAAAGTTAAGCGAGAACATTACTTCTGGGAAAAGCATCTGAGATATGATGCAGAAAGCTTTTGAAAGAGGATTAAGGTTCAGAAAGCTTCAGAGAGAAGCTTTAGAAAACTTCTGAAGCTTCGGAGAGGCGCTGAGGGAGGCTTCAAAAATCCTCTAAGAAAGCTTATGAGAGTAGCTTCAGAAAGCTTCTGAAAGAATCTTCATAAATATCAGAGAACTCAAAACTTCTGAGAATCTCTAAAAGCTTCTGAGAAGCTCTCAAAGCTTCTGAGAAGCTCTCAAAGCTTCTGAGAAGCTCTCAAAGCTTCTGAGAAGCTCTCAAAGCTTCTGAGAAGCTCTCAAAGCTTCTGAGAAGCTCTCAAAGCTTCTGAGAAGCTCTCAAAGCTTCTGAGAAGCTCTCAAAGCTTCTGAGAAGCTCTCAAAGCTTCTGAGAAGCTCTCAAAGCTTCTGAGAAGCTCTCAAAAGCTTCTGAGAAGCTCTCAAAGCTTCTGAGAAGCTCTCAAAGCTTCTGAGAAGCTCTCAAAGCTTCTGAGAAGCTCTCAAAGCTTCTGAGAAGCTCTCAAAGCTTCTGAGAAGCTCTCAAAGCTTCTGAGAAGCTCTCAAAGCTTCTGAGAAGCCCTCAAAGCTTCTGAGAAGCTCTCAAAGCTTCTGAGAAACTCTCAAAGCTTCTGAGAAGCTCTCAAAGTTCTCAAAGCTTCTGAGAAGCTCTCATAGCTTCTGAGAAGCTCTCAAAGCTTCTGAGAAGCTCTCAAAGCTTCTGAGAAGCTCTCAAAGCTTTTGAGAAGCTCTCAAAGCTTCTGAAAAGCTCTCAAAGCTTCTGAGAAGCTCAATCTTCTGAAAAGCTCTCAAAGCTTCTGAGAAACTCTCAAAGAACTATTAAAGTTTCTGAAAAGCTGTCAAACCTTCTGGTAAGCTATCAAAGCATCCAAAGTTTGTTAAAAGCTCCCAAAGCTTCTGAGAAGCTTCCAAAGCTCCCCGCTAAGTTCTTTGTTCAAAGTCTATGAGTAGAACGGTTACTGTGAGATACATAACTCTTTACTGAACATCAAGCTTATTGAAAAGTGTTTGTGCTGAATCATGTGTCGAATCGATTCAGATACTGAATGGTGACATATTTCCACGAAGATTAACCCTAAGTATTGCATTTCTCCTGCTATCATAGTAAGTGATATTGTAGGAGGCCACTTATGGTGGCATGGACTTCTTTTTTTAAAACTATTTATGGTACAATTGGATCAAAAGAACCTCTCCTCCATTTCATTAATGCGGAGGCTCGTGATGTTATCACTTGTTATGTCAGCCGAAGTGAATCGGATTTGTTTGGTCGATGTTCGGAGCTCGCTAAACTGTTGAAGCAGACCATACCGAGATGTTGAAGCTTGTTTGAACGATGTTGATGGTTGAGAGGTCGTTTCAAAGAATTAATATATTCGGACACACTTTTTTTTGGGCGCGTGCATCTTCAGTTTTGTTATTAGCGCATTTTGCGAGCGAAGAAAACTGTCAATCGATAAAGGAAGATATGGTGGAAACTGTTGCTCAAATCTACGTCATTCATTGTGCATTCCAGCAAGACGGCACTCAAGCCCACACAGAGCATAATGTTTCTGATTTCTCTTGATCTGAATCCATTAGATGTTATAGTTTGGACCTACATGCTATCCATTATGGATTGGTCGGCACATATCGTGTACTGTTTCTTTTCCCGAGGTGAATACCGTCTAGTTTTATTGACGATGTGTTAGCAAGATCTCAGTAAAAATGACATTTATTTTATAATTATTGTATATATAATGACATTATTTTTATTATGATCATATTTATTTGGGAATCAACTAAGAATTGTCAAAACTCAAAAATGGAAAGCCTAGTATGTTAGGTTTTCTTTGATATCATATCTTTGACATTAAAAAAACAACACCAGTTATTGAACTTCTGTCAGTTTCGACCCTTGGCATGTATAACAATTTAGAAAAAGTAGATACTATTGAAAATCTACTAAATTGAAGGAAAAATCACAAATAGATTTGTACAACTGTGTAGCAGAAACCATGACAACGAGAAAAGGGCTGAAAAGACGGAATGATGTACCATATATGATAGGAAATGTGATGATGAAGACAGGGAGATAAGAGAGAAAATATTAGAACAATGTATTGATATTCACTGCAGTTGTATAATCTTTGACTATCTGTTTCACAATTAAGAGAAATTGACTCAAATACAACTATAGCCAAATTTTTTAGTAAAAATCTTGCACTATATAGGTAATAGGTAATTGAAATAAGCATCAAATGGTAGAATAGGTTATAAAATAACTGTTGCTCAAATCATCCAGATTATAAGCTAGATAATTAGAGGATAAGCAAACTGGATAAGATGAAATCTAAATGTGATGTTCAAAACAAAAAAAAAACACAAATACGTACTGTACTCTCAATGATCCGTCTTAAGTGTGCACATACCTCACGCCAAATTTCAACAAATACGATAAAAGTTTTGAATTAGGCCCTTGATAACCTGCCTGATTCAATGTGGAGTCCATGATTTGCGAGACACCAGAAAAAAACCCCATCCACACAAAAAGAATTGTCTGACAAAGCTCAAAGCCAATCGGAAACAAAAGCCCACTGTGTTAGAACCCAAACAAGGACTACTAAATTAACTTCACCGGAAAAAATGGTGGAAAAAATTTAACCGGAACTGCCGTTTGGTTCAATCACGACCGTGATGCGGTAAATGGATGCACTTTGTAGCCAGGTCACCCAGTAGGATCAAACGAACGGTTGAGGTTATGTTTTATGCATTGATAGGAAACAGTAAAAAGCGAATCCCTGTCGTCGGCTTGTTGTGTTTTCTGCACTGCGATGGGAAAATTGCAAAAACTATTATCTATCCACCGACTAGAGGTTCTCTGCTGCACACGGTATACAGAATTGATGCCGGTCGATTGTTGTCGTTTTCACCGGAAATCACCTTTTGCGCCGCAGTTTAGGCACCGATTCCATGCTGTATGATGCTAAGCGAACGATTGGTATCACATTTCCTATGATTTCTTTTTTTTCCTGTTTCCTATGCCTGCCTTTATTAGATTTAATGCGAAATGGATGTTTTGATTTGTTGTCGATGTTGTTATCTGTTTGATTGCCGTTTACTGCACACACTGAATAATGTAGAAGTTTTCACGGAATTAGGTGCACCAAACGGACGTTTTGCGAATGTAATTTACTTATAAGCTTGTTATGGCGATCAATTGAATCTATTGGAAATTGCTGTTTCCGTTGGGCGCACTGCAAAGCACCGGAAGTGCAGTTTTCATTTTAATAGTATAAACGTTTTGCGCCATTTAATTCGAGCCTCTCTATTGTCCGGAAATGGTTCTGTTCCGGCGAATTGAATCATTTGATCGGTTTCTGTAAACTCGTGTTCGATTGAAGTTCGTTTTATTACTTTTTAGCAAAACCGTCATCTGAAATAATTGGTTGCTGGTAGGACTTACAACTAAAGGGTTTTGTAAATGTTATTCCAGGAAAAATATTCCTGTTTCAAGAAACAAATGTTAATCGAGGATGTTCCGATAAAGCATTATTATATACCAGAATCGAAAGTCCATGCGGGAAATGCAAAAAATCGGGAAAAAAAGTCACCAAGTATTCATTTCACTAATTGATAATTATTCTAGTGTAAAATATGAAAAAAAAAACATCATCTACTATTTTAAATGCATAGGCTTTTTCACGAAACGTTTGAAAAACTATTTGAGGAACTGTCAAAAGTATAATGAAAATGATATTGAAACCAGAATTCTTGTAAATCGAGTCTAGAGCTGTTCTCGGTAGTGATGATGGAAAGCAACATACCACCTAGGCTGCGGAAGGTTTCTAAGACCAAGAAAATCTCCGAGAGTCCGAGTAATTAGCTAATTAGCACTTAGTTGCAGCTTGTGGATTTCTGAAGAAGGTGCTTGATCGATATTCTCTTGAAATCGTCTCGAGTTTTGTCTGGAGACATGTCGACCGTAGTCGAGTGTATCCAATTATGTTCAATTGCAGGCATCTCAACAATCTCTTGTTACTTACTTACGGATCCTGTACAACTCCGGTGGTGCAAAGGGCCGACTTGAAAGATCTCCATCCTGAGCGTTGCCCGGCTATCGCTTTAACCTGTTGCCAGGTTAGATTTCGGTCGACTTCTTTTATTTCTTTATTGAGGCTTCGCCGCCATGAGCCTCTGGGTCTGCCTCTGCTGCGATGTCCCGCTGGGTTCCAGTCTAATGCTTGTTTACAGATTTCGTTTCCGCCCCTACGTAGAGTGTGGCCGACCCAGCCCCACTTCCGATCCCGAATTTCTGTTGCTATCGGCCTCTGGTGACAACGACGATGGAGCTCATTGTTTGAGATCCAGTTGTGAATTATATACCGCAGGCATCTGTTAATGAACACCTGCAGCCGTTGAGTGTTCACCACTGATACACACCATGTTTCGCTAGCGTATAACAGCACAGATTTCACGTTAGAGTTGAAAATTCGAATTTTGGTGCGTTCACTTATCTGCCGGTTTTTCCAAATATTTCTTAAACTCGCAAAGGCAGCCCTTGCTTTCTTGATCCGTGCGCCTATGTCGATCTTGGTACCGCCGTCCGACGCCATTTGGCTACCAAGATATTGGAAGCTTTCAACATTCTCCACTGGTTGCCCGGCTACTGTGAAACTGGAAGGGGTCGCCGTGTTTACATCCAACGATTTGGTTTTGTTGACGTTGATGACTAAACCTGCCGAAGAGGAGCGCTCGGCAAGGTCGTTGAGCTTACTCTGCATATCAGAGCGCCGTTGCGCGAGGAGTGCAACGTCATCAGCCAATTCGAAGTCGTTTAGATGCTCCATGGTTATAGGCTGCCATAACAGCCCGCGGTTTGGTTCACGGTCAATCGCACCTACCAGAATCTCATCGATTACGATGAGGAACAGTAACGGTGATAGGATACATCCTTGCCTCACGCCAGCTACGACCCGGATAGGGTCGGACAGGACCCCATTGTGCAGCACTCTACACGAAAAGGCCTCGTACTGTGCTTCGATGAGGCCGATGATTTTCTCAGGAACCCCCTTGCGTCTCAGGGCGCCCACATATTCTCGTGATTGAGACGGTCGAAAGCTTTTTCGTAGTCAATGAATACCAAGTAAAGGGACTCTTGGAATTCGTTGACCTGCTCCAGAATGATGCGGAGCGTGACAATATGGTCCACACAGGATCTTCCGGCACGGAATCCGGCTTGCTGCCGCCGGAGAGTCGCATCGATCTTCTCCTGAATCCGGGCTAGGATAATTTTGCACAGAACTTTGAGAACGGTACACAGCAACATAATGCCTCGCCAGTTATCGCATACAGTCAGGTCACCCTTTTGGGCACCTTTACTAAGATACCTTGCATCCAGTCGACCGGGAAAGTTGCGGTGTCCCAGATATTATGAAATAAACGATGCAGTAGTTGAGCGGATGTCATGGGGTCAGCTTTGAGCATCTCGGCTGATATGCGGTCGACCCCTGGGGCTTTATTCGATTTCATGCTTTGGATGGCTGTTTGAATCTCTAGCAGTGATGGAGCTTCGGTATTGATGCGTGTTATACGTCGGATCCTAGGCAGATCATGCCGAGGTGGTGATGGCCTGGTTGGCACTTGAAAAAGTTGTTCGAAGTGCTCGGACCAGCGTTTCAGCTGGTCAGTTGGGTCGGTCAATAACTGATCATTCGCGTCTTTCACAGGGATCGTTGCATTCATCTTCGCCCCGCTTAAGCGTCGTGAGATATCGTAGAGGAGGCGAATGTCCCCGGTTGCGGCGGCTCTCTCTCCTTCGTCGGCCAGAGAGTCTGCCCACGCTCGCTTGTCCCGTCGACATGAGCGTTCTACTTCCTTCTCAAGAGCCGCGTATCGTTGGCGGGCTAGAACTTTGGCTCCTCTGGTTTTTGATCGCTCTATCGCGGCTTTGGCTTCTCTTCGCTCCTCTATCTTCCTCCAGGTCTCATCGGTGATCCATTGTTTTCTCTGGGTGCGTAGTTCGCCCAGATTGTTCTCGCTGGTGGCGATGAAGGCATTCTTGATGGCGGTCCATTGGTCTTCCACGCTGCCACCTTCCGGAATATCTGCAGCACGCGTCTCCAGTTCTTCAACGAAGGACCGTTTCACCGTGGCATCTTCCAGTCGGCGTATGTTGAATCGTCGTCCAACTCTTTCCTCCTGCCGACGAATCCGCGCAATGCGCAGGCGTATTTCGCCGATGAGGAGGTGATGATCAGACGCGATATCGGCACTACGTTTATTCCGTACATCAAGAAGGCTCCGTTTCCATTTTCGGCTGATGCAGATGTGGTCGATTTGATTTTCTGTAAAGCCGTCACGGGAGACCCACGTGACCTTGTGAACCGGTCGATGAGGGAAGAGCGATCCCCCGTCTCTTGTTAACTTCTTGATTTTATCACATGGTAATGCTGTTCAGGAGAAGTGCTTAGATTAATGAGTGCTTGGTCGTAAACCTACATAAGAATAAAGGAAAGACTGGCATAAATAATAAAATATGATGCCATAATAAAATCAGGATGTGTAGCAATAGCAATTAATCAAATCAATAATAATTCACTGGCCAAGATAAAATTAATCTCAAGAACTGAAAATAGATTGAGGAAACTAATAGAGATAGGTAACAAGCAATGAAGAACTTAAAGTTTATTATTATTATCTTTATTGAATAGATGTACAGTAGAGGGTCTTGTTTCCCGGACTATAAAAAATCCTGGGATCCGGGATTAAATTTTTCGTTATATACATGCAAATTTCAATTTCATATATTTACTAGTCGACCCGGCAGACGTTGTCCTGCATAGTAGGCGAAAATGCGCGTTGTAAACTTCCCAGCTAAATTCTCATACAAATCTTCATTTTGGCTTTTCACGATTTAATCAACTTCACTAATGATTTCCCAATGAGGAAATATCATATAAACCCGTCGGAAACTATAATGAACATAACTGCTGAGGAAATGAATAAAATCCATCCAACCGTTTTCGAGTTATGCGGATACGAACACAGACCATTTCATTTTTATATATAAGATTACATTTTTAAGAATGGTAAAATATGTAGCAGGTCAATTTACTAACGACACGCCCCATGTCTACTCGCTTGCAATCCGGCATGACGCCATGTTTTTGCAGCCATGTTTTTTTTTGTTTTTGCATATGTATTTGCAACATCTCAGTGTAAAATTCATGATAGTATGTGTTTTGTTTACTAACATCACATATGATTCTCTTTAGGATACAAAACTGTCGGTGGGATACGGTCGCGCAATGTTGGCTGTAAAACAAACCTACTGTGTGAGATCGGGATGCCACCGGGCTGCTTGTAATACGTTTTAATAAATGTTAAGACGTTGATGCTTGAATCCGACAATAAATAATTCTTATTGATTATTTCAGAATTAAAATCAGAGAACACCCGCTCGCTCAACCGGTGATTGGTAGATTTTCAAACAATTCTGTATAAGATCCTACCAAAACCTGTATAAGAACTGGGCATATGCGAAAACGCTAGATTCTTTTATAAATATTATATGAACCTTACAATTTCGCAAGCTTTTCTTACAATTTTTGTTTGTAATCTTATATTGTATAAGAATTTAACAATGTTGCATATTCCCAGTTCTTATACAGGTTTTGGTAAGTTCTATACAGAAGTGTATGAAAATCTAACAGTCGCTGGTTGGGTATATCAATCGAAGTGGTTTTAATGGACTTGAATGCCATGAAAACCTTCTCCAGACTCGATACTAGTTCATCAGTTACTTCAAACAGAGCATGCTCCTTATTGATGAAATTATTCAAGCTACGACGCATTTCTCTATTTTTGGTCCATAGCTTACAACTCTTCTATGGAGATGAAGCCTTGTTCCCGTCAGATTCAGAAAATGATGTGTGGATCGGAACTTAAACAAACTTAATCAGCTGGTGACGGGAAGCGATCGAAAGCTCAGCAGAATTCGAAAATTACCTTTCTTTACTTTGAAGCCATCTCATCTCTTGATGTCTCGACGCTCATCTACTCGTTTTAGAATTGCATCGTGCAAATTCGAAGTGAAAGGGTTTTGCTGTCTAGTCAGTTCAGATAGCAAAAAGTCTAGTCAACAACATTACGGCACGACCCTTCAGCGCCTCCGATATCACCCCAACAGGCTGGGGAGCGTCGAATATCGATTGAACCAGATCCAGATAATTTTTGATTATGTACGTACTTTTATTCTTATGGAGCGATTTCACAGTTCACTAGTTTTCAGAACATCCTGAACGAACATCCTGTTCCCGGGATTTCCCGAACAAGACCCTCTAATGTACAGTCTTAAGGTCGTGTTCGCGGGATTTGTTATGGGATTTTGCTCCGGTCTTTGTCCTGAACAATTTCATCACATTTTCCGTGATTGCGTTTACACTTCAGGATTTTACTTCGGGTTCGAGAATTTGCGTATCCGCGCCCGTGTTTGAGTTTACACTTCTGGGTTTTGGTTCGGATTTCTTTATACAAACACAAACGCAAATCCCGCTCCCATTTAAATTACATGGGAGACCAAACCCCAGGACACGTTTTCCGAGCTGTAAATCAGCCTTTAGGATGGCATTGGCCTCTTCTCTGAAACATGAAAGCTTTGCAGATGCCAAAATGTTTGAGTAGGGCTTAACAACTAAAGTTTATTTTTTCCAGTTACATAGACAAAGAACTGGAATGAAATTTTGTTACACCCTTTGTACATTTTGGTCTAGGACCATCGACTTTTTTTAAATTTGGGGCTTTAAAAAAGTTGACCTTTATTGACTTTGAAACATCAATTAAAACTATAACCCTTTTGTTACCGACAAAAAAACACCCTTACGTTACCGACAGGGTACCCGGGTACCCACGGACTTAAAATGATCATAACATTGTCAGTTTTCCACCGATTCTGATGATTTTGATTGCTACGGATGCAGGAACTTACCCGCTATTCGATACATGTTACTGAGAACCGATTCGGATTACCTGGTAACCAAAGTTCTGGATAAACTGGGCCAAGTCCCAAAGTATGTGTTAATTGAAGATATATATTCAACCAAACGAAGATTTCTTGCGTCATGACTAATAAACTTCGTTGGAAATTTAAAGAATATAACTTAACTACGTTACAGGACCATTTATTTATTTATTTTATTTATTATCAGACTAAGGCCGGAGTGGCCTGTGCTGCACATAAAAGTCTTCTCCATTCAGCTCGGTCCATGGCTGCACTTCGCCAACCACGCAGTCTGCGGAGGGTCCGCAAACCGTCCTCAACCTGATCGATCCACCTTGCCCGCTGTGCACCTCGCCTTCTTGTTCCCATCGGATCGTTGTCGAGAACCATTTTCACCGGATTACTGTCCGACATTCTGGCTGCGTGCCCGGCCCACCGCAGTCTTCCGATTTTCGAGGTGTGAACGATGGATGGTTCTCCCAACAGCTGATGCAACTCGTGGTTCATTCGCCTCCTCCACGTACCGTCCGCCATCTGCACTCCACCATAGATGGTACGCAACACTTTCCTTTCGAAAACTTCCAGTGCGCGTTGGTCCTCCATCGTCCAGGTCTCGTGTCCGGCCTTATAAGCGTTTTGTAGATAGTCAGTTTGGTACGGCGGCGAACTCTATTCGATCGGAGCGTTTTGCGGAGTCCAAAGTACGTAACGATTTCCAGCCACTATGCGCCTCCGAATTTCTCTGCTGGTATCGTTATCGGCGGTCACCAGTGAGCCCAAGTACACGAATTCTTCAACCACCTCGTTTTCCACCGTATTTCGTCACCACCGATAGAAACTCGTGGTGGGTAGCTTACATTGACCTCTCTTGAGCCTCTTCCTATCATGTACTTCGTCTTCGACGTGTTGATGACTAGTCCAATCCGTTTAGCTTCGCTTTTCAGTCTGATGTAGGCTTCCTCCATCCTCTCCAGTTACGTGCCATGATATCAATGTCGTCGTCGAAACCAAATAACTGGACGGACTTCGTGAAAATCGTGCCACTCGTGTCAATCCCTGCCCTTCGTATTACTCCCTCCAAAGCGATGTTGAATAGCAGACACGAAAGACCATCACCTTGCCGTAACCCTCTACGCGTTTCAAAGGGACTCGAGAATGCCCCGGAAACTCGAATTACACTACGCACATCACCCGATCCATCGTCGCCTTGATCAACCGTATCAGTTTATCCGGAAATCCGTTTTCGTGCATTAGCTGCCATAGCTGGTTCCGATCGATTGTATCATATGCGTCTTTGAAGTCGATAAATATATGATGTGTGGGCACGTTGTATTCGCGGCATTTTTGCAATACCTGACGTATGGCGAACAGCTGGTCTGTGATAGAGCGTTCACCCATAAATCCCGCCTGGTACTGTCCCACGAACTCTCTTGCAATTGGTGTTAGTCGGCGGCATAAAATTTGGGAGATTACCTTGTAGACGGCGTTCAGCAATGTGATTGCGCGGTAGTTGCTACAATCCAGCTTATCGCCCTTTTTATAGATGGGACACACGACACCTTCCATCCACTCCTGCGGCAGAACCTCATCCTCCCAAACCTTGGTAATCACCCAGTGCAGCGCTCTAGCCAGTGCTTCACCATCGTGTTTAAACAGATCTCCTGGTAGTTGGTCAACTCCAGGGGCTTTGTTGATTTTCAGCCGGCCGTTCTCCTCCTGGATTTCCTGGAGATTCGGAGCCGGAAGTCGCATGTCCTGCGCGCGTGCTCCTAGGTTCATTACCATACCGCCACCGTTGTCTGCCATATCGCCATTCAGGTGCTCTTCGTAGTGCTGCCGCCACCTTTGGATCACCTCACGCTCGTTTGTAAGAAGGTTCCCGTTTATGTCCTTACACATATCAGGCTGTGGCACGTGGCCCTTACGTGAACGGTTCAACTTCTCATAGAACTTTCGTGCGTTATTAGCGCGGTACAGTTCCTCCGTTTCTTCACGGTCTCGATATTCCTGCTGGCGCTTTTTCCTCCGAAAAATCGAGTTTTGTCTGTTCCGCGCCCGTTTGTATCGTGCCTCCATGGCCCTCGTGCGGTGTTGCAGCAATCTCGCCCATGCTGCATTCTTCTCCTCAACTAACTGCTCACATTCGCCATCATATCAGTCGTTTCTCTGATCCGGAGCCACCGTGCCTAGTGCAGCGGTTGCGGTGCTTCCAATGGCGGATCGAATATCTCTCCAGCCATCTTCAAGAGATACTGTGCCTAGCTGCTCTTCCGTTGGGAGTACCACTTCCAGCTGCTGCGCGTATTCTTGGGCTAGTCTATTGTTTTTTAGCCGCCCAATGTTTAGCTGCGGCGGACGACTCCGATGCGTGTTGTAAACCATCGACAGTTTTGAGCGCAGACATACTGCAACGAGGTAGTGGTTGTATTCAATATTCGCACTGCGATAAGTGCGTACGTTCGTGATGTCGGAGAAGAATTCACCGTCGATTAGATTTCGATTTGGTTTTCCGTTTCTTGATTAAGTGATTTCCGTGTGACCTTGTGGATATTCTTACGGGGTAAGAAAGAGCTTCGGACTAGCATTCCGCGGGAGGCTGCAGAGTGTATGCATCTTTGGCTGTTGTCATTCCATACGGTATACAGACCGTTCGATCTGATCACCAGTAGTCTGTACATTTCCTCCCTTCCTACCTGAGCACTCATGTCGCCGATGACAATTCTGACGTCCCGCAGTGGGCATCCATCATATATCTGCTTCAGATGTACACAGATCACTTTTTTCTCGTCGTCGAGTCGCCTTTCGTGTGGGCAGTGCACGTTGAAGATGCTTGACGAAACGGCCTTTTAGCCTCAGCTTGCATATCCTTGCGTTAATTGGCTGCCACCCAATCACGCGTTGGCGCATCTTCAGGTACTCTGCTCGTTGGTGGTGCCAAAGCTCTGGTAGAAGGTAGCCGCTCGATGCCCGGTTTTCCAAACTTTCTGTCCTGTCCAGCAAATTTCCTGCGGCGCCACGACGTCGAGGTTGCGGGGACGTAATTCACCATAGATTATCCTGTCGCAATTTGCCAAACCTATCGACTTGCAGTTCCATGTTTCAAGCTTCCAATCGTGACCCTTTATTCGTCGCCTGGGTCTTTGACAATTATATCGAGTCGTATTATCTCTCATTTTGTTCGTAATTTGTGGTTTTACAGGGGGCTTATTGAGCCTGCGCAAACCTCCTGTCTAGTAGGAGGGTCGTCATGTCAGGTCTGTTTAGGGTCCATCTCATTTGGAGAATTAAACTTAAAAGTGACAGTTCGAAGATTAGAAAATCACCTGGCCATTACAATGGCTGGTGCTACCCAGCAATTCCAATAAGACATCGATGCAAAATTATTCGATATCTGTCAAAAGTAATCTTGCTCTGCGAGCAGGGTTATTTGATAATTATTGAAATGTCACTTTTGAGTTTAATTAATTAATTCTTTTTAGTTTAGTTTAGTTTAATTAATTCTCCAAATGAGACAGACACAAAAACCTCCCGTGGCACCTATGAGAGGTCGTAGAGTTCTCTACATCTTTCTTAAGTAGGTGTCCAACTAACCATCCTTCCCTTTCCTCAGCATTCGCAAGTGGCCAGAACAGATCTCGACTATTGGAGAGTGCATTGCTTCCATCTAAGAGATAGCGATTAGTCTCAAATCAATATCTGTGGTAACGGATGAAAGTGTTGCTACTCTCATACAATATTTTGGACTTGTACTATATACGAATTTGTGCGAAATGCACAATGCAAATGAGGCAGACCCTTAGTGTCTCACTATTGTGGATTTCTCGCTTAACTTTTCAAAAGGACCTAAGTAACATTTTTTCATGAATTAATTTGAATAGCGCAATCAACAGAAAAACATGAAAGCTTCTGATTGCAATACTCAAATTAAATCATGGAAAAAATGTTACTTAGGTCCTTTTGAAAAGTTAAGCGAGATTTACTCGCTATCAAGATTTTCCCGATTACTTTTACGGCTACACAGAGTAAGCGCAAAAAATCGAGGGGAACGGCAATGTTAATGTCTTATAAAACTTAATTTTAATGATTACAAATATTTAGTCAAATTAAATCAATTCTTCGATATTACAGTCGCAGAACTTTATGAAATAATGTAGGTATTTTTTTCCCGGTTTTTTGGGCAAATATTAAACATTTTATATCTCACGATCAGGTAATAAACATCATATACATCTAACTACCCCTCACCTACTGGGACACGTGCTCATTCTTTTGTCCGCCAAAAATGCAAATGCCAAAAAGCACGTGGTTTCCGGTAAACAAAATTTAATATTCGCTTTTTCACTCAGATTGCTGGATGGAATTTTTTTGACGTTTACTTTGTCTCGCTCAAATCAATAGCGAATACTATAGCGACTACTTTAAGGTGAAGGTGGGTTGAGTACCAAAACAAAGCTTTGGAAGTATTGGTACAATGAAAACTGTCATATACTGTAGTAGTATTGGTGTAGTATTTATAAAAAAGCAGAGAATATTAGTAGGGTGGTTCAAAAAACGACCCAGCTCCACCACGCTCAATCGATTCCGTCCCATGCTCCGAGTGTATTCCAAAAGCCAATTTGAACAAAAACTGATTGGGCACAAGCCGGTTCAAGTTTGTATGAAAGCTAGTATGGGAAACTAAACCTTTCATTACACTGACTACAGTGCTTCTCTTCCAAACGCTGGCGAAAAGAGAACCCACATAGCTGAATGAAAACCGCACCTTGGGAAAGATCCATTGAATACGTAACGCAAAAAATAACATTTTATACCCCGCTCACTCCCATGTCACACTTTTTGTATGAAGTATCTGCTCCTGGTGCGATAGATATCACAGCCAAATTCTGGCTATTTTGTTGAATTACACGTTTCACTGATGCTTTCTGAGAAGCCGAGAATCGACTCACAACTATCGGAACGACAATTCAATGTGCATTGTCTATGGAGTCAAAGCTCTTGAATATTTCATCCAATCATATGGTCTCCCCCCTCGCCATGGCCCAATGACGAAGTGCCACAATCAGAATAATGTAAAATAAAACATCGCCATATCAACTGTCATACAAACCTAAAACGACCTGTGCACTGTAAGCCCCTATTCAAACCAGCCCAAACTATAGATAGTAGAATCTATAGATGAGCGAAAGCATGGCTGAGTCGATTTTTTTGCCCGTGCACACGCGCGTATGACGTCACAGCCCTTAACGTTTCCATTGAAATCGTGACGTCATGCTCGTTTGGAGACACGTTTGACAGTTCGTTTGGAGACAGAGGATTTATCTTCGCTCATCTATATATTCCACTATCTATAGCCCAAACCATCGGAAGACACCCAGAATATGAAACATATTCGACTGAGCGTGGCGGAGCAAAATAATTTTTGAGCCACCCTAAATATTAGTTTGCTGCTGCCGCTGCCGGTGTTTACATTCGCTCCGTGATCAGGTTTTAGTCGGTTTTTTCGATAAAAAATAGCAGTTTATATTAAGTTTTCGCTTCAAACAAGTGACTGATTTCAAAAAGTGATGTTTAATTGGCATTCCATCAACATTTCGGGCTGCTCATGTGCAGAGAAGTGTGTGAAAACTTGAATTTTTCAATGCCCCTTGAGAGGAAGTGAAGTGTAGTGATAAGCCCACCAAATCGCGAACGGCTATTAAATTGGCACGAAGCTGCTGATTTATTCTATAATTCGAACCGAAATGCTTAGGACGCTTTGAAGAAACATGTTAATTATCACGGGAAGTAAATAAATATGCTGTGAGCAGGTTAGTAATTTGAATATAAACTTTTGTTCTATGCTGTTCGATGCATTCGAATGTTGGTGGGAGAGGAGTGCGGGAGGTGTGGTAACGACCCGTGGAAGGTCCGGTGCCATATTGACGGCCATCGTAGTACTCTTCCAACTATGTCCTTAACGAACACTTGGTGGAACGGCTACTCTAACCGACCGTGTCCACCTAGCAAGTAAACGTACAATAACACCAGGGCCCTGTAGCATAATCAGACTAATAATATTAGCTACAAGTTACAAGTTACAAGTCTTGCGGGTTTCAATTTACTTATGCCGGTTTGAATTTTGTTTTTAGTCCAATAACTGAAATCGTTGAAATTATTATGAAATTTAGGCGATTTCTTGAAAGATAAATCATTTCAAAATTTAAGTTCAAAATACTTACTGATGATAATATCGCATCAAATTTTATTAAAAAAAAATTAAGTAGTTTTTTCTTTCTTTTCCATGATTGTTGACAAAAATAGGGTGAGATGCATGGCCCCATCCGAGATTGTTTAGTACAACAACTCACATTTGAGTTGAATAAAGTCATTTTTAGGTAAACTAAAGTTACTAAACTTTGCTTTGGGTAATATGTTTTTACGTGGATTAAACTACGTGGTGTTACGTGTTTTACACAAAATTGACGTCAGCACTTAAAGTATTTTTGCTTTTTCCAGAGTTATTTGAAAAATTTCATAATTCTCAGTTTTTTATTGGAACGAGAAATTTATTCTTAGTGCACAGTATTTCACTGTATGATAATTTAATGCACTTTGAATAATAGTTTCTTTCTATTTTAAGTCGGTAAAATAATAAAACGAAGCTGAAATACTAAAATAAAAGCTACTTGTAAATTAAATTACAGCACCATTCATACTTGTAAAAGAAACTACAAACCAACGCTAATAATTTGTACTTGTATTTTCTTTATGCAACAGTTACTTGTAAATTCTGCTAATATTATTAGTGCGCTTTACTTGTAGTATTAGACTTGTACATTGATACTTGTAAGGGCTTGTGCTTGGACTTGGGCTTGTGCGCTCTGAGTGGCAATCATGGAAATGATGGAAAGCTTCACTGACAATATTTTACACGTTCATGTTTTTGGATTCACACGTGATTTTTCACTATTTGTTAAACTTAACGAAATAACGTGTAAATCTAGTCTAAAGTGTCAAAACACAACACGCTCGAAAAATTTGAATTTCACGGGGAATGAGAAGGAAAAACACGTTGAATCGCCAAGGATTAATATTATTTTTCGAGTGAAAAACGTTAGGATGTATGTCACCGGATTATTTATTGCTTTCTATAGATAATAAAAATTGAAATTACTTACTTACTTACGGATCCTGTACACCTCCGGTGGTGCAAAGGGCCGACTTGAAAGATCTCCATCCTGAGCGTTGCCCGGCTATCGCTTTAACCTGTTGCCAGGTTAGATTTCGGTCGACTTCTTTTATTTCTTTATTGAGGCTTCGCCGCCATGAGCCTCTGGGTCTGCCTCTGCTGCGATGTCCCGCTGGGTTCCAGTCTAATGCTTGTTTACAGATTTCGTTTCCGCCCCTACGTAGAGTGTGGCCGACCCAGCCCCACTTCCGATCCCGAATTTCTGTTGCTATCGGCCTCTGGTGACAACGACGATGGAGCTCATTGTTTGAGATCCAGTTTTGAGGCCACCAGGCCCGAATTATATACCGCCGGCATCTGTTAATGAACACCTGCAGCCGTTGAGTGTTCTCCACTGATACACACCATGTTTCGCTAGCGTGTAAAAGCACAGATTTCACGTTAGAGTTGAAAATTCGTATTTTGGTGCGTTCACTTATCTGCCTGTTTTTCCAGATATTTCTTAAGGTCACTCCTGACGGAATCCAAGATTAAAAGTGCTCGCGTTTTCGAGGGCACACCACTCGATACGGAAGCAACGCACAACTGTCATTTTTATTATTTCACGCATGCTGCGACGCAGCAAAGCTAAATCAACAAAAATGACAGTTGTGCGACGCCTCTGAATAGAGTGGTGTGCCCCCGAAAACGCGAGCACTTTAAATCTTGGATTCCGTCAGGAGTGACCTTAAACTCGCAAAGGCAGCCCTTGCTTTCTTGATTGAAATAGAAACAATTAATTAAATGCATTTATACAGCCTGCTGATATTTATTCATATTAGTTTCACATGTGTAAGAAATGTATTGAACAAATTAACATTGAACATTTAAATAATTTCCACAGCTCAGGTAGTAAACGGTTCAAGTGCGAAAGTTTCCGGGTTTTTCTGCCTGTGAATAATCAGCAGCAGAGGAATCGATCCAATTAACCATGCATGAAAATACAGCTTCGGATGATGGATCCATATTTTCGCTAGCGTCGAATGTTATCATTAAGTAGAAAATCTGAAAATCGAGTTATGCACCAATAAGAGTTTAATATAAATAATAGCGTATATAAATAAATAACTTACCTTTTCGTTATCTTATGATTTCGTATCTTGCATTTGTATATAAAAGATGCAAAAACACTATGCGTTGATTACTCATTCGCCCACTTCAACAACTCACAACAATGTTTTGCGAACGCCATGTTACTGCGGTCACAAATGAGTTCTCTATAGAATGATGTGTAAAACACGTTATAATAATCTGTTTTTTTCAAATGGTACCAATTCAAGTTAATTTCTTGTTGATTCGACGTGGTTCGTGATTGGAAATGAAGATTGGAGAAACACGTTCGATTTACGTGAAATAGAACATCGATCAAACGTTTGGAATATTTTCAGTGTTTATTTTGAGTTGTTTAAACTTGATTTTGATAAATGAATTTAACCGTGTATCGAATGTGATCCTAATGTAAAGCACAGCATTAAGAACAGATGTCGTTCTATATAATTAAAAAAGCAAATTTCATGTTTCTAGTTATTGAAATATTAAGCTTTGCAAGTAGTTTTTAACTTTTTTTTAACGTTTTTAGTAACATAAGTGTTGTTATTTACTTAAAAATATTTCTGAATAGATTGTTGTTTTAGATTAGCTGTACTCATGCTTTGCTAATGAAAATTTGATAAAAGCACGCATTAGACTGTAACACTTACTAATAATTATATAATACCTAATTATATTCTTTTTTTCTGTTCTATTCTAATTTTGCATGCCATCCAATTTTATTCTTTTAACGAAAAGTTACGAAACATTATACTGGACATAGTTCAACACACGTTCCGATGCTCATCTACTCTTAGTATGTCATGATTTATTTTTTCGTTTGACCATTTTTTACTTCTCTTTCATGTTTTCTCTTCCGCCAATGTGTGTGTGTGTAACCATGTGACTTGTTTTATCGAAATCACACGCACACAATCATACAACTCCAAAAATAAAACCTGCGCCAACAGTAGCTACAACCTGGAGAACGATCAGGTCAATCACCTGCCGTACCAACCGTTGGACGACCTGGAGCTGGGCAATATTGATATGTTTGCGTCGTCGTACAACTAGGAGCCTACGGGAGGTGCAGTGGAACGCAAAGCACTTGATACGACACACAAACAAATACACATACACACACACACATGTTAAGAAACACGCAATCGATCGAGGAGGGTATTGTGCAAACGAAAGAAAAACAACCAGCGCTGTGTCAACGATAATCAAAATCCCCCCCCTCCCAAATTTTAGTGCTTTAAGAATGATCAAAATTTGTGTATTTTTTTGGTTTTATTCCTTAATTCTTTTTTACGTCGTGAATGCTAGTGCATTTCTCTGTATTGAAGTTGATTATCTTATAGTTTTATAATTCTATATCTGCTCTAAACGTATATGTGAATAGAATTTATTCGTTTCTGTCCCGCTACCCTCCAGGAATGTAATGCTTAAGTTTGATGAATGCAGTTAGACAATGCTGGAGGACCAGTTGCATGTTACGGTTGCCTGATTCGATTACCAGGGATTGTATTATCCTATGATTTAGTAGTGTCTAAAAATATGTGTCCTTTAGTTTGTCGGATGTTCAATCATACGAAGTTAATTTAGATCTTAGTACACGGAAGTGATAACCATAATTTTGAATTTGGCGTGCATTAATATCGATTTTAGTAGAGATTCCACTGCAGAAATGGGATGATAGCTAAGGAAGGCAGAGAACACATCAAGATGAAACGAAGCAAAATAGAGTGAAGTTAGTGGATAAAAATATGTTTGCGAACGAAACATAACCTGTAAGTACCTTGAGGGATGGAAGCGGTTCAGAAATTCCCCTTGTCATTTATATTAAGAAGAAGCATACATACGCGAACCACGTCATTAATATGTTTAAAGTGAAAATAATAATTGAAAAATGAGTGTTGTGATTGTTCTTCTTCTTGTGATAGAGCAGTGTGTCAGCTAATCGAATAAAACTGTGGAAAGTGTCGTTTGATGGAAGAATTTCATAATCTAAGAAAGCAAATTTTGTCTTGTAAGAGAATTCTGCACTTGTATAATGTAAGACAGTAGATATTAAGGTGACACAAAAATTATATATATATGAAATACACACAGACAACATTGATACTAGCCTATTGAATCGAAGGGCGAATCGGAAACGAGAATGTGACAGACAGGAAAACAAGCGGTTTCGTTATTTGATTCTTTAAGAGACAAAAAATGACAGATTACGACGATGAGCTTTAGGGGGATGAAATACTAGTGATTGCTGTAGCAGATGAGACATAAATTTATAACAAACTAGGGAGCTTGTTTGCTCCTTCATCCTTGCAAAAGCATACAACGAATTAAGAAAAAGTTATTCTAGAGTAATGTTAAAAGTTTCTTACAAATGTAAACAAACCATGTCTAAATTAAGGCCAAACGCTCGTCATTTGGCAGCTGGGAAAATTTCCTATTATTGGTCAGTGTAATATTTTTCAGCTACTGAAAAACGGTGCAATTTATAGTAGTTTTCTATTCAAACTGTTAGTTTTGTCAAAATTTTTGTATTTCGTGAGACTAGTATTTTGTCTGTTTAAATATCTGTGGCATGAACCTCGTACGAATGATGTCGGTTCACATCCCATCAATGTGAGCGCAGGCCACACTGGATAAAAAATATATGCTTTTTAAAATTAGTTTTACCTCAAAGTATTCTTTTTTCAAAACAGAATAAAAATGAACTGCATTGAGAAAAGTCATACCGTATATTCCGTATGTGTCTTACTGTAGCAAAAAATGTTTCCCGTTGAAATTTAAACGAATGTCTTTGAACATATTCTTTGTAGAATGATGATAGCTAAAAAAACTGTATTGTTGTTTGACTGCATTTACAGTAAGAGCACGTAAAATACACAGAATTATATAAAGAAAAATGCCATGTCTCTGCAAGTACATTTCGATCAACAGCGAGTGAGATAAATGTTCTATTTGTAGCAAACACTTACATACACACAAACCAAGATCACGAATTTCAACTATTCCAAGAATAGTGCCATAAACGAGAGGGGAGAAGTAACCACCACTAGTATCATCTAGCACCTAGACTAATATGTAATCTGTTTCTTTCGTCCCCTCCCCCTCCAACTGTGAGAAGATATCTGATTTTAAATATATATATTTTTAACGGTTATATTCATCGTTCGAATCAATGTGCTTTATAAATTTACACAACTGGACGGAACAGAAAAATGAACGAAAAAGTAAATCAGATGGTTCTAATTTTTATATTCTTACTCGATTCGGGAAATGTAGTTAGGCCAAAACGTAAAGAAAGGAACTGGTGCGCTGAGAAGATATGTGAGGAAAAGATTTTTTACACCACAAAAAGATTATTTTGATTAGATTGAACCTTGGTAGTTTAGAAGAAACAGAAAATGCAGATGGAAGATATTTACTCGGAAGCGTTCTTCAAGTCCCATACACATGTATAAGTGAAACACTGTTGTAAACGCAAACTCATCGGTTTCAGAGAGAGAAAGAAATAACTAAGAAAAGCTTAGAGAAAACAATTGTTAAATTAAATATACAAAGAAAATCCGTAGTTCAGAGCATTTGATCTTCATGATTACACCGTTTCGATGAAACAAGAAGAAATGTTGGTACTTAGACCACAGAAAACGTTTGACTTAAATTAGATATTATACATATACACACATACAATTAAAGCTAGAGGAAAAAAAATTAAAAAATGACGGTGTCAATTTTAATGAAGAAAAAACTGGAATGAAGTCATCATGTTTCTACTTCGATCGTGAAAAGTATACGTTTTGCGCCTGGGGCGCAGTCTACGAAACTATGAAAGAAATTTGTATACCTGACCACAAGACGATAAATACAAGTTTTATCATAATTCTACACATACACACGGTTTACACATTTACCCGAGAAGAATTACAAAAATAATATATAGTAAATTGCAGATATAACCCCATAAATGAAACAAAACAGCCTGGGAACCAGTAGCACAGGAAAGAAAACCTTATTTACAGTGTAGTTTGCTATGAGCAGGCGACCAAGGCTACATTTATTCCAATGAACTTGATACTTACACTTGAAGATAAAAAAATACAAAACACGAACCATGGATGATGGAACGAGACACAGTTGTAATGAAAATACGTCCAAAGAAACTTCCTTAGGGTCTGTCTCAATTGGATAATTAAACTGAAATTAAACTTAAAAGTGACATTTCAATAATTACCAAATAACCCTGCTCGCAGAGCAAGATTAATTTTGACAGATATCGAATCATTTTCCATCGATGTCCTATTGGAATTGCTGGGTAGCACCAGCCATTCTTATAACGGGGTGATTTTTTAATTTTCGAACTGTCACTTTTAAGTTTAATTCTCTAAATGAGACAGACCCTTAGTAGGAAAACGAAATAAAAGAGTAAAAGTATTAAACTTACACACAAACTAATGAGCATAAACACGCAAATCCCCACACACTCACCCCCACTCTACCCAGAACCAGAGATCTAGAGAACAAAAATGCCTTTCGAGTCCATTGAACCACATCAAAGCATTTTTTCACACATTTCTGAAAAAAAAAATACAAAATAGTAAAAACTCACAAACACACAAGTAAACTGAAGAAGAAGTCTTTTTTCAATGATGCGCGAACCAAAAGAATTTCAAATGAAGTGGTCTCATTTCTGAGGAGGAAAATGCAAAGAATGAAGCAAAAAAAAATGGGACGGACGGAATCAATGGAGCACTGAAAGGTGCGCGATGGAACAAACAAGAAGGAAAACAATGTAAGATTAAATGTATTGTGCTTATTATATAATGAAGAAAAACTTGAAACAAACTGCGTTTTGAGGATTGTTTTTGCTTGATTTTGTCTGGCTGATGATGACACGTCCGTTAATGGTGTATGCCGTGTCTGTAAATCTTTTGGGGCGGCGTTAATCTAATAAATTTCCTCGGACTCGATAAGTTGCGGAGGACAACGGAGGTCTATCGTAGCTTAGTAGGGAAAGAACCTGTCTAACATACTGGGGTTGTGGATTCAAACCCCACCAAAGGAAGTTGTCTTTCAATAAATTTTTCGAACTAAATCTTCCACATTCTGTGCATATGCTCATCGAGTTTTCAACATTGTAACATTGTAATTGTCACCATCCGGCTAGTATCTATCTGGTTTCAGTTGGACTAAGCATTCTCGTCAATTTCCCAGTCTTCAAGCCTACAACTAACTCCCGACAGCATCCTTCCCGTCTTTGGCTGGAAACAACAGAGTTATGATCCACGTTAGCAATATGCCTGCCACGGCTTCCAGTTTAACCCCAAATATGTATTAGCGTATGTATACCTAGCACATTTGCGCAATTTGCTCTACTTGTTTCTGAGATACAAAAGATGATGATGCAACTGATGCAGATGTACCCCAACAGCAGCACTCGTCGTTAAGATTGTGGAATACCCACTCTCTAGTGACTAAATAACTGGAAATCGCTGAACCGAACCTGAACAACTAAATCAACATAATCCTAACGGAGAATCGATCGCTACCTTTCGTCTTCTCGAGACATCTACAGAATGGACCAAGACGGCGAGCAGTCAAGTGGAGATGTTGCCATTGTCATTTTCAAGGGGCTCGAGTTTCGGGCTCTACCCGACTATCGTCTAACTATCATCGAGGCAACTGGTATTGAATTTATGACGCCGAAAGGCTACATCAAAATCTTCGGGGTATTCAGATCCTGGCTCGGCGACAAAGTAAGTTTATTCTCATCGGTGATTAGAATGCCTGCCATTCGTTGTAGGGAAACTCCAGAGATAATATGAACGGCAAAGAGGTTGCTGATGACTTTCTGGCTGGACACTACATCGTTCTGTATCCAGAACAACCAACAGTCTGCTCGTTGGCCGGAATTGGATTTATCCATACTCGACATTTCTATTACGAACATCATCGAAAGCTCCAAGTTCAGTGTGTTCACCTCCCGATGCAATTCGAAGTCGACCACGAAGTCTATCAGCGGCTCCAACAATGTTACAGCTCTCTGAAAAGAACCGCCTAGACGTAGCTCCTGTTTGTTGGGGAAAGCATCGACCGAGTGTTTCAGACGTGATTGTACAAAGACACCCAAAGAACTTAAAATCCCGCTAGGAAAGTCTAAGGTATGAAGAAGTCATCAATATTATTGACATTACAGTTAATGAACGAGAAATTTCATGATTATACTAGAAACTTGTCAAACTACATACTTGAAGCCCTTCTGGCGACTTGTGAAAGTCCTGTAAACTAGAATTAAACTAGTTTTTTTTGGGACGTAGACAAAACTTTGTGTCTCGGCTGATGAGAAAGCCAACATATCTGAACAATTTATAGTCTCTCATAGTCTGGCTCGGGTCATAGTTGACGCAGTGCATGCGCCGGTGGTGGCATCAATCAACGGTTCACCTCACAATTCGGATATACTTCCTTTCCATCTGTAAGCTATGGAAAGGGGATCCCATCCTTAAACCGGGGAATGTGCTGGCGCGCTACAGGCCCAAAAATCTCCTGTCGTTGATCGGCAACTTGTTAAAGGAAGTCATCAACTCCTGACTCGTTGAAAACATGAATGTGAACGACATACTGTTGGATGAGTGATTTTGGCTCAGACGTAGTCACACAGCGATCTATCAGCTTTAAAGTGGCAGCGGAGGAGATAATTACCTCAGTTTAGCGGACGATATAAGCCAACTAGCCCTCACTTTGAGGGAAGTTAAGGATGCCATCCAACTGCTAAAGACCACTAAAGTAGCTGGTAAGGATGGTATGGGAGTTGAGCTCATTAAGAGGGGCCTGTACTCAATCCTGGAAAAGCTGGCCAGTGTTTGTCAGAATCGGGGACACTGAACAGCTGCCGAAGGAGTGGAAGGAAGGGATCATATGATGTGCAAAACTGTGTGAACATTTCGGGTGAACATTCCAGTTCGTTCGAATCGCGCTGGGGACTAAGACAAGGTGATGGACTTTCATGTTTGTTGTTTAACATTGCGCTAAAAGGTATCATGCGAAGAGCCGAGTGTAACAGCCGGGGTACGATTTTCAACAGATTCAGTCAATTTATTTGTTTCGCGGATGACATAGACATTGTCGGCCGAACATTGGCAAAGGTGGCAGAACTGTACACCTGTCTGAAACGTAAAGCAACAGAAGTTGGACTGGTTATGAATGCACCGAAGATAAAGTACATGCCTAGTGGGCGGAACCGAGCGTGACAGGGCCCGCCTGGGAAGCAGTGTTACGACAGACGGGGATACTTTCTATGTGTTGCGGCGCAGGATGGACCACGAGCTCGCCCAGCTCTATGGCGAACCCAGCATCCAGAAGGTATCTAAAGCAGGAAGGGTGTTACCGTTAAGACATTAAATCCTAAAATTTCTATTAAAATAACACATATACAACCAAAAGAAATATATTATCTATCAGTTCAATCAAAGGTAATTGCCTATTTCCGGGGATTAAACCACCCGACTTAGGCGTTAATTTACAATGTTATGAAAACTCATATGTGAATATGTACGTTATGTGGAAGATATTGATTTGGAAAATGTATTGGAGGTAACCACTTTCCCTTCGATGGGACTCGAACCCATGACCCTACAGTACGCTAGACTGGTGCTTTAACCAACTAAGCTACGAAGGACCTCCGTCGGCCTTCGCAACCTAGCAGCTACTGAACGAGCTCGAGATTCCCCAAATTGGACGCATAGTCAAATCACTCGCAATCCATTTCTCAAGCCTATTATCTATGTTTTTAGTAAACTTAAATAAACTGAAACTATTTCAGTTCAATCAAAGTTAATTGCCTATTTCCGGGGATTAAACCACCCGACTTGGACGTTAATTTACAATGTTATGAAAACTCATATGCAGAGGCGCATCCACGTTCCAAATCATGGATAGGACAAATAGGGAAAATAAGGGCAAAAGCTCAGATGTTGAGAAATCAATGCACGTTTTACATATAAACAATTCGAAATTGGAAAAGAGTAATGGGTAAGCAGGGATGTATGCAGTATAAGAAGTCGCCTTGGAAATCGAATAAATATTTTATTGTACAGAGCTACTTCAAAAACTTGAAGACTTAAAGCAAATTTCCCTCAAAGCGCATACAAAACGATAACGCGCGCACCCAATGTGTCTCGCCTGATAAGCGTAGCACATTTAATCACGTGTTCCATACATTCCAGTGGCCCATGAAGAATTGCGCTTTTCCGAAATATACGAAGCGTACTAAAAGTGCACGATCCATCAAGTACTAATTATTCAACTTCTCTGTTTCGAGACTATAGAAAAAAAACACATTTTGCTCGCCCGGTGGCTGCTGTAGTCACTGTAAATTGGTTAAAGAATTGCTCATGAAATGAAAAAGGAGAAATCTCTGAGAAATTTTGTGAGCCAGATTTTCATGTTTCTAAAATTATTATTGTAACGGTTAGAATTCACTAATTTCTCGGTTAACCTGAACTTTTACAGCTTTTTGAATATCACCTGAATTTTCTTTGATTTCTTGTAAATTTTTTCGTGGAGTTGTTTCATTGACCCTGAAGATCTTAATCTACTAAAACCAAACCATGTACAAAAGCTGGGTGTACTTTAATCCATAACGTTGAGTAGACAGCTCTACGTGGTGTGTTACGGTGTAAGATCTGCAATGGCCACGTTGTCAGCTATAGATTAATCTTGACCCAACGATTATCTTACTCAATATGTAACTCTGTGGTACTTAACACTTCATTCTTCTCTAAGTTACGGTGAAAATTCCATAGTAATCCTCATGGTTACTCTGATAGTAATGCAATCTAGATAGAAATTGCAAAAGAACCATAAGTAATATTGATGTCCAATCTACGAAGTACACCGTAACTAGCTATGTTATGCATTGTACATCTTGGAATGCTTCTGATTTCCGAAAATCTGAAGTTTTCAATAGAGATTGCGGATCCCACCATTTTCTTTATCGGTCCTTTTAGATTGATACAAAACTTTTTCTCGTTGGCTTTTAATAATCCATTTGAACGTGCTCTAAATGTGATCAACGAGAGACAATTGGTCGGGGTTCAACCAATCCGCACCAAGCGGCTTTTTGACTGACTTGTGTTATTTTGTTCGCAAAAGGAAAACGAAAGTATTTCATGTCAATTCATGCGTACTTTCGTTGTAGGAGATCCTTAGTTATGGCTTTGAATGATGTCCGATGCGATTTATGATTAAGTAAATCTGTTACACGAAAAGTTTGGCAAAAAATTGAAAATTTTTCATTGGCGCTTGGTGTGATTTGGCTGAACCCCGACCAATTTTATTAATGTTGAATCAATCCTTTTTTCAAATTCTCACAATTTCTGTTTAATCCCTCCTGGAAAACCTTTAGTCATCTTTGAACAATTCTGGATTTTTTTTCTTTGTTAAGGAGACTTTCATCCCTAGGCTGGCTCGTCTCCGCGAATTCTGGGATTAAAAATTACTTCCTTGTTCTTTGTTCCTTGTTCTTGAAGAACAATTAGCAGATTACTACCTCAGGTTCCCAGAAACGTTTATGAATATTGTTTAAATTCTGATTAGAAATCAAGCCTATAAGACAGCTATTATTGAAACTTAAAAAAATACCTTAATGATATGTTTTTACCAAAATTTATGGATAGAACAATGCTTTGACTGTCCCACCCAGGAACATTCATGCGTAGGACATGTTCTACCTGCCCTACCCACTCCCGGCGCCACTGCTCATATGTGAATATGTACGTTATGTGGAAGATATTGATTTGGAAAATGTATTAAAGGTAACCACTTTCCCTTCGATGGGACTCGAATCCATGACCCTACAGTACGCTAGACTGGTGCTTTAGCCAACTAAGCTACGAAGGACCTCCGTCGGCCTCGCAACCTAGAGGCTACTGAACGAGCTCGAGATTCCCAAATTGGACGCACAGTCAAATTACTCGCAATCCATTTCTCAAGCCAATACTTCCGTGTACTATACACATGTGGAAGTATTGGCTTGAGAAATGGATTGCGAGTAATTTGACTGTGCGTCCAATTTGGGAATCTCGAGCTCGTTCAGTAGCCTCTAGGTTGCGAAGGCCGACGGAGGTCCTTCGTAGCTTAGTTGGTTAAAGCACCAGTCTAGCGTACTGTAGGGTCATGGGTTCGAGTCCCATCGAAGGGAAAGTGGTTAACTCCAATACATTTTTCAAATCAATATCTTCCACATAACGTACATATTCACATATGAGTTTTCATAACATTGTAAATTAAAACTATTTACTAAATAGCATGCACACTTAAGAATTGGGTAAATTATGAAGTAACACTAAAATAAAAACATAATTCGTAAGGCCATATCATTACACCATACACTGTACGCACTGTTGAAAAGCAAAACTGGGGAGGCCATATGAGAAGTTGTACCAAATAGGAAGAGCGGGATAAAAAGAGTAGGAATACAGAAAAAGAGAGGATACTAGGGTATGGACTGCTACGTTTGCTAGCCTGCTTCCTTTTACATTTCACGTTTCCATTTCAAGTGTCTGTAAATTCCAAACTAAGGTGGTGAAAAAGATTCTAAAGAAGCCCTTTATCACGTAGCAAGTTGTGAGTTGTCGTGATCCTAAAACCTTAATCCCGAAGGGCATTGATTAGGTCGAATCAGGTATTCATATTCAACTTTATTTAGACGACCCTAGTCCCTAACCCCACTTCTGTATCCAATTACCACATGCTCAGCACCCAAACGGTTATCGAATCAAATTCGGTTCATTAAGAGGTCTAACAGACTTGAGTGACCTGCCTCGCGGTTGCACGCAGTACAAGCAAGCTCCAGGAGGCGCGACGGAGTCCTACGACTACGGCCAAGAACTACCCCGAAGGCATCCGGAATCCGGTGAACCTGATAATTACCAGAGTCTATTATATAGAGTTGCGCAAAGAGGATCTTCTTACTCTTATTCTGAATGATGCTCTTGTTATTATGTTGAAAACTTTCATTTTTGTTCAACCCTTCAAGTGACTTCACGGGAGTGATCACTTCTAAAGCTTTTTAATTCGATAACCAAAGTCACCTACAGAGTGCAAACACGTGAGTTTCTTGTTGCAACTTTATTGGGGGGTGTATTGAAGATTTTTGAAGCTGTTTCTAGAACAAATCTAATACATTTCAATTCATGAGTTTTAATTCGCCATAATAATCATCAAGCGATAACAATACTTCCGCCTTACCAACAATCATTTGTTTACTTTGCTCGATAGGTAGACGGTTTGACAGTTCAATAGGTAGATTTGGCTTCACTCTTTGCGTAACTCTATATATAATAGACTCTGATAATTACCTCTCCATACGGTGGCCGATTGTAGGCGCTATCTGGGACCTTGAAGGATTCCCGTTAATACACTCCGAGGCCACAAGGAGTCGAAGCCGTAGCCAAGCTTAAGTGGCGTAACGAAATCCCCCGAGTACGGCCAAAACCGGTATTGAAGGCCCCTGGAATCCCATGAACCCGACTACCCATTCCCGTTGTGTCCACAAGTAGGCGTTATCCGTACCACGAACGCTTTTGAAAACGCTGCCAAGTGACCCACGAGAGGTGCAACGATCCACGTGGCAGGCAGAAATCATCTACGGTACATGTCAGCAGTGCGTAGCCGGCCGGCTCCGTTCACATTCCTATACTCACACACACACACACACACACACACACACACACACACACACACACACACACACACACACACACCAATCTGTAAGTGGCAAAATAAATCATCTAAAATTCCAAAGTATAGTGTTACACCCAAGTGAAAGAACTATTGAACAGCAGTAGTAGCCGACCCTGAGAGCAATAGAGTTTAAGCTCTGACTAGCCGGTGCCCAGGGATTTAGCAGGGTCCATCTGACCCGCAAGTAACAAGGGTACAATGGGCAGGGCATGTTGCAAGAATGCCGGACAGCGATCCTGCAAAGATGGTGTTCGCTTCCGATCCGGCAGGTACAAGAAGGTGTGGAGCGCAGCGAGCGAGGTGGGCTGACCAGGTACAGAACGACTTGGCGAGCGTGGGCGCATTCTGGGATGGAGAGATACGGCCTCGAACCGAGTATTGTGGCGTCAAATTATTGATTCAGCGTTATCTAAAATAAATTAATGAAATGGGAATGCATGGCTATGAATTATTTTTTGTTATGAGAAATCAATGTTTACAGAAATTATCTAAGCTTGAAACTATTTTAAAAACTGAGCCAATATCCAAAATTTTATGAATTTTTGTGTACGGGAACCAATTCGCGAGGTCGAAGCAAAATGGTTCGCACAACCAATGACAGTTCTTTATGGACTTTTAAGTAGAGCAACAGAGAGAAGGAGATGGCGGCCACTCTGACAGATTGCAATGTGGTTTCTCATAGGAGGGAAGAGTAGAATTAGCTTCGACTTCGCGAATTTAAATCAATTTCAAAAAACTTAATAATTTCGCGCTTTGAGGCAGTCATGTTTCCAAAAAAAAAAAATGGGGTTTAAACATCAAATTTAGGGGTTACGAAAGTGAAAAAAAGTTGTATAAAATGCTCAGAAAAAAGATGCTCTTTTGAATATATAAAAAAAATCTACCAGGTTTTCCAAATTAAAACACCCAATTGAGACACGACCTTACCCCGATTAGCGAATGCCGTTCGCTAATTTATTCGTTGTGCCAAAATTTTTCGATCCTGCCAAAAGTGAAAATAAAACATCAACGCGGCCCAGTTTCGACATCACGTTTTGACGTTTGTTTGGCTTTTAGGGTTTTTTCAACGCCACATGCACGGGGCGGTAGAATAAGCCAGGTGTGCAGCGGCGCGGTGACGCTGCGTTATCGCTTTTTCCCTATGCACACCTACGTCGTTTTACCGCCACGTGCACTCTGCATCGAAAAGACCCTACGTGGGCATCGCAGTGGATTTTGCTCCAATTAACGAACCCCCGATGAAAAAGCGCCCCAACTAAATAAAAGCCAATTAGTGAACGTCTACTGTATGTGAAACTATAAAAAAACTACAGTATCCCCCGCTTATCCGGACCTCGTTAGTCCGGAGCTCGCTAATTCGGAATTTTCCGGATTAAAAAGTATCAACACCCATTTAAACACATTATGCTGTCAGTTTTCAAATGTGTGCTGTAATTTTGTTTTGTTTCATTTGTATGGATTTGACAGTCGGATTAACGAGAGAAACCTCGGTAGTCCGGCCATACATTTGTATACTGTATTTTTTTACAATATTCTAAATACTCAGATGTAAATATGTCCATTATGTGAAAGATTTTGATTTGGAAAATGTATTGGAGGTAACCTCTTTCCTTCCATGGGACTTGATCCCACGTCCCTCAATCCAAACAATTAAAGAACTTTGAGCATTGTTAACGATAGCGGTAGCGATAACAAAAGACGGTAAACGAAAAATAATTCCAGACGCATCATACATAGATGCCAGAAAATAGGAAGAGAACACTAAACTTGGTGACAGAACTTGAAATTCCTTGACTTACACCTAAATGGTGGTGAATACGTCACAGACAAAGTACATGCTTGTAAGCAAGAATGCTGGACAGTAACCCTGCAAAGACGGTGTTCGCTTCCGATCTGTCAGGTACGAGACGGCGTGGAGCGCAGCGAGCGAGGTGGGCAGACCAGATGCAAAAAGACTTGGCGATCGTGGGGCGCATTCGAGGATGGAGAGATGCGGCCTCGTACCGTGTATTGTGGCGTCAAATTGTTGATTCAGTGTTATCTATTTAGATGTAAACTAAATAAATGAATGAATTAACATTTGTAAGCATGGGAGAACACTATCAATTGTTATCCCCACGTATTATTCTGTTCATTTCATTTTTCATTTATTTAGTTAACATCTAAACAGATAACACTGAAACAACAATTTGACGCCACACGAACGCACGGTTCGAGGCCGCATCTCTCCATCCTCGGATACGTCCCACGCTCGCCAAGTCGTTTTGCACCTGGTCTACCCATCTCGCTCGCTGCGCTCCACGCCGTCTCGTACCTGCCGGATCGGAAGCGAACACCATCTTTGCAGGGTTGCTGTCCGGCATTCTTGCAACATGTCCTGCCCATCGTACCCTCCCGGCTTTAGCTACCTTCTGGATACTGGGTTCGCCGTAGAGTTGGGCGAGCTCATGGTTCACTCTTCGCCGCCACACAACGTCTTCTTGCACACCGCCAAAGATGGTCCTAAGCACCCGTCTCTCGAATACTCCGAGTGCTTGCAAGTCCTCCTCGAGCAGTGTCCATGTTTCATGTCCGTAGAGGACAACCGGTCTTATAAGCGTCTTGTACATGACACATTTGGTGCGGTGGCGAATCTTTTTCGAACGCAGTTTCTTCTGGAGCCCGTAGTAGGCCCGACTTCCACAGATGATGCGCCTTCGTATTTCACGACTAACGTTGTTGTCAGCCGTTAGCAAGGATCCGAGGTAGACGAATTCCTCGACCACCTCGAAGGTATCCCCGTCTATCGTAACACTGCTTCCCAGGCGGGCCCTGTCGCGCTCGGTTCCGCCCACAAGCATGTACTTTGTCTTTGACGCATTCACCACCAGTCCAACTTTTGTTGCTTCACGTTTCAGGCGGGTGTACAGTTCTGCCACCTTTGCATATGTTCGGCCGACAATGTCCATGTCATCCGCGAAACAAATAAATTGACTGGATCTGTTGAAAATCGTACCCCGACTGTTACACCCGGCTCTCCGCATGACAGCGTGTAGCGGAAGCAGAGAGGGTAGCCAAAGGTACGCAGACCAAGGCCCTCTCCTCCCCTAGCGGTGTTACTGCGGCGAAAGAGGCGACCGCCCTTACGGCCAGTGAGGGCAAGAAAACGCCAAGTAAGAAGCGACCCAAACGCGCTACCATTAAGGCGAAGCGTCTAGTCGAAGGCACTAGACAGGCACAAGTTGCTGAGCCACAAGCTGGCCCCAGCCAGCCATCGGTACCCGCCGAAGGGGATGCGAATCCTTGGCAACTGGTCAGTAGGGGGCGGAAGTCGAACACCCCTCGACCAATGAAGAAAGTGAGAGACAGAGGCGAGGCCTTGTTGGTGAAAACCGACAAGGACAAATACGCCTTCTAGCGCAATGTTGAACAACAGGCACGAAAGTCCATCACCTTGTCTTAGTCCCCGGCGCGATTCGAACGAACTGGAGTGTTCGCCCAAAATCTTCACACAGTTTTGCACACCATCCACCGTTGCTTTGATCAGTCTGGTAAGCTTCCCAGGGAAGCTGTTCTCGTCCATAATTTTCCATAGCTCTACGCGGTCTATACTGTCGTATGCCGCCTTGAAATCAACGAACAGATGGTGCGTTGGGACCTGGTATTCACGGCATTTTTGAAGGATTTGCCGTACAGTAAAGATCTGGTCCGTTGTCGAGCGGCCGTCAACGAAGCCGGCTTGATAACTTCCCACGAACTCGTTCACTAATGGACAGACGACGGAAGATGATCTGGGATATCACTTTGTAGGCGGCATTAAGGATGGTGATCGCTCGAAAGTTCTCACACTCCAGTTTGTCGCCTTTCTTGTAGATGGGGCATATAACCCCTTCCTTCCACTCCTCCGGTAGCTGTTCGGTTTCCCAGATTCTGACTATCAGTTTGTGCAGGCAAGTGGCCAGCTTTTCCGGGCCCATCTTGATGAGCTCAGGTCCGATACCATGCTTACCAGCTGCTTTATTGGCCTTTAGTTGTTGAATGGCATCCTTAACTTCCGTCAAGGTGGGGGCTGGTTGAGTTCCATCGTCCGCTGAACTGACGTAGTCATCTTCTCCGCTGCCTTGACTTTCACTGCCTGTACTCTCAGCGCCAGTCAGATGTTCCTCGTAGTGCTGCTTCCACCTTTCGATTACCACACGTTTGTCCGTTAAGATGCTCCCATCCTTATCCCGGCACATTTCGGCTCACGGCACGAAGCCTTTGCGGGATGCGTTGAGCTTCTGATAGAACTTGCGAGTATCTTGAGAACGGCACAGCTGTTCCATCTCCTCGCACTCCGCTTCTTCCAGGCGGTGTTTCTTCTCCTGAAAAAGGCGGGTCTGCTGTCTCCACTTCCGTCTATAACGTTCCACGTTCTGCCGGGCACCTTGCTGCAGCGCGACCGCCCGCGCTGCGTCCTTCTCCTCCAGAATCTGTCTGCACTCTTCGTCGAACCGTTCCGTCGACTTCTACCCATATACCCGACGTTGTTCTCCGCTGCGTCGTTAATGGCTGCTTTGATTGTTTTCCAGCAGTCCTCAAGAGGGGCCCCATCGAGCTCACCCTCTTCCGGCAACACTGCCTGGAGATGCTGCGCGTATACAGTGGTGCCATCAGGTTGCTTCAGTCGCTCTAGGTCGTACCGCGGCGGTCGTCGGTACCGAAAATTGTTGATGACGGATAGTTTTGGGCGCAGTTTAACCATCACCAGATAGTGGTCAGAGTCGATGTTAGCGCCACGATATGTCCTGACGTCGATAATGTCGGAGAAGTGCCGTCCATCAATCAGAACGTGGTCGATTTGTGATTCTGTCTGCAGTGGTGATCTCCAGGTGTACCGATACGGGAGGCTGTGTTGGAAGTAGGTGCTGCGAATGGCCATATTCTTGGAGGCGGCGAAATTAGTCGTAGGCCGTTTTCGTTCGTCAGCCGGTGAGCGCTGAACTTTCCAATAGTCGGTCTAAACTCCTCCTCTTGGCCAACCTGAGCGTTCAAATCTCCTATAATGATTTTGACGTCGTGGCTTGGGCAGCTGTCGTACTCACGTTCCAGCTGCGCGTAGAATGCGTCCTTATCATCATCAGTGCTTCCGGAGTGTGGGCTCTCGACGTTGATTATGCTGAAGTTGAAGAACCGGCCTTTGATCCTCAACCTGGACATTCTTTCATTGATCGGCCACCACCCTATCACGCGCCTTTGCATATCGCCCATCACTATGAAAGCTGTTCCCAGCTCGTGTGTGTTGCCGCAGCCCTGGTAGATGGTATGATTACCTCTAAACGTTCGCACCATTGATCCCTTCCAACAAACCTCCTGAAGCGCTACGATGCCGAATCCACGGTCCTTGAGCACATCGGCGAGTATGCGTGTGCTCCCGATGAAGTTGAGAGATTTGCAGTTCCACGAACCGAGTTTCCAATCGCTAGTCCCTTTTCGTCGCAGTGGTCTTCGCCGATGTTTCCGGTTCGTACTCTCTTGTTGATTGTTCGTTGCTTATGATTTTTTAAAGGCTGGCTTGCAGGGCCTGACACCAAACCCCCTAAATTTCCGGAGGACCATTCCTCCTTATTTCCGGTGGACCATGGTGCACAGTTTCACTTAGAGTCCCTCGCTGGCACTCGGACGATGATCAGCCGCCCCTAACATGGAGAACAGACGCTGTTGTGAGCCGATCCTGACATGGAGAGCAGACGCTCAATAAGATTTGCACCTCCGGAGAGGAGCAAACCCCCCCTTCCTTGTCAGCATACGACCATAGTTCCCACCGGGGTTGGTTACCCGATCTTCCCTAAGGTTGCTCGTATCCCGGCCAGCACCGCGGGGAGGTATGGATGGGGTCTATTTTATTCCTTCAGGTACGTGAAGTACCAATGGTACGTTTTACCCAGCATTTGCCGTGCCATGTATTATTCTGTATGCCCCTTGAATATCAGGGCTCCCACCAAAACAGAGCATTGTCAGTCTGAGATAGAACACGAATGAAAAGAGAGATAATAATACATGCGTCAAAACTAAACGGAACGTTTTTAGTCTTTCTTCGGGAAAGAAGCCCATCACATTTTTCTTTGAAATTCCATCAGGCATTTTACTCTTTGGTGAATCATTTGTTTACACTATTAACATATCGTATCGCCCGAATAAAAAAGAATCATACTACTATTTTTTCTAGCTATCGTTTTTTGAGTATAAAAAATCATAGTTGAATTTTTTATGGAATCATTTGAAATATTGTACAGTAATTATACGACGAATGATATTTACGATAAGCTATATAATATTTTGATTTTGGATGATAGATTGAATGGGTTGTTAAGTATCGTTACCATTCAAAAACATCAACTTTTGCTTATGTTTTTGTAAAGCAATTTTACCATGAATCATTAGTTTATCTTCACTTTTTGTTTCTAGCGATTATTACGATTATGATTATATTCACGAAAGACTTCAAATAGAATGATTCTTTCAACGATTCAGCAGTTAATCCAAATTAAAAGCTGTGCAATAATCTTTCAATATTATGATTATTGTATTACAATATGTATAATATTATTTCACAAACTATTGTACGGGGAATATTCATTTGGTTTTCGGTTTTTAAAATAAGTCAACATTTTTTTTCTTTATAATATTAATTATTTATTTTATGATTAATAAATGTCCGGAAATAACATAAATGGCAACTGACATCGGCCCAATGAAGTTGAAAGCAGGTTGAAAGATTATTGGGATTGGTCGTGCCAGACCAAGTGCCAGACTAATTGTGTTCCAGACTTATGGTGTATCCGAGACTTGGAGTTCCGGAATCCTGAAACGATGTGTCACAAAACCATTCAGTAATTAGATCACTCTTATTATTCTAAGCGTCGAACACTGCATATTGAAGAATATCCATAATAGAAGATTCTTACCTTCACATGCATATCTTTGTGGTTCCGCCGAATCTCCTCTCCGTTTTGAGATTTCCTCTTGAAGTGGAAGGAAACGGATGTTTCTAGGAACAAACAAAATTAAACAGAAACAGAATTAAATTTACTTCTCTATTGTATATAATAATTTTTCGCACTTACATGCATTTCAATCCCTTTAAACAAGTATTTTCACTTGTTATTTTTTCTTTCAACACCGACTTTGGAAAAAAAAAATTGATTGCCGTTGGTTCAAATCGGCCCGACAAAAACTGCCGTTGGCAGAAATGTCTCTATTACACTGAAAATAAAATTCACCTAATTTCTGCCATCATGTGTGAATAGCAACCCAAATCATATCATGAATGATTTTGTGCTCTTCAGATTATTTTTCATTTCCCATTCTAGTAATCATTATTGCAACATGTATAATCCGTCAATAATTGTATATGACCAGGTAATTAAAAGTATTAATCATATGATTGTACATGTATCATACTGTTGATGATGATTAAAAGTGTAATGGAAAACTTATAATACTAACTGTTCAGCGTACGATTTATTTCTATGCGGGCGTTCTCAACAAAGTTCTTTGAAAACTTGATTTGCATTCATTTGTTTTCCCGTGTACATATACATGAGTCGCATGATACACAAACATGGGTAGATTTTAATTTAAGTGCATATATAATATTTGTTCACATCTCTATTTCAGGAACGAGTGGAAATCGGAAACGTCATTTCTGTTTTTGTTTGCTGCTGCATCTGCTGTGATTAATGTTTTGTTATTTTCGTATAGCTTGTTAATTTTTTAGGTAATCCTTACGCTGGATCAAGATTTTTTCATATTAATTTGCTGTATTTCTTTATATTAGCAGCGCAGAATGTTGGAAATCATTTACAATAAAATTTTGCTGAGGATAGCTGAAACAGACGTCAACGAATCAACGTTATATGACTTTTTGGAAAGGGAAACTGTGAGTATAAAATTCAATGTTTATGAGAGATTAGATGCAATATTTACAAATTGTAATTGTTATTTTTATTAGTTATACCTCCTGGCTGAACTTTCTGCCAGGTCAAGATTTTTTTCATAAAGACAAATACAAATAACTCGATCATAGATTGATTCTTCAAATGATGATTATCCACCACCAGCCAAAGTAGGTATCGGAATAAAAATCGATGCCTCTGTTCCTGTGAAAGTGATTCTCGTATAAATCGACAATTCTTCATAATGATGAAGATCGCTCGCTAGTACATGTAGAATGTTAGACGAATAATAAATATATTATCATTGCTTACATTATTACCAGTCTCGTTATCAGTGATTCCCATTCACTGCTCGAGCCATTCCAAAGGGATTTACGACTAAGGCGGATGCTTCAATATTTATTACTCACCAAAGGGCCCTAGCATGTTTGAATTCCTTTCGAATTAATTTCGCACTCGCGGCAACCTGGCTACAACTTTCAAGATCTATTTTTTCATTGCTTTCGCTTACGCGATATTTTATTTAACTTGTTTGACATCGATACCGATATGAGAATATAAAATTAATTTTAAACCTATCGTAGAACTTCAGTCCATTTAAAAAGTTTCATACATATGTACCAATCTGCTACTATTCCCTTCCAATTGGAAGAAATCTACGACGGTTTCATTCTTTTATATCCATTGTAGGGCCTTGCTGCGTCAGATTACTATCTCACCCGTAATGGCAAACGTTTCGATCCGAAGCGAATCGATCCCTCGGAGACCACTCTCCTGCGCATGGTGGAACGACTTCCGGGCGGCAAGGGTGGATTCGGTTCCATGCTGCGAGCCATTGGTGCCCAGATCGAGAAAACCACAAATCGGGAAGCCTGTCGAGATCTGAGTGGTCGCCGTCTGCGGGACATCAACGAGGAGAAACGTCTGAAAGCGTACCTGGACAAGCAGAAGGAAGCTCCGGAGGACGAGCGTGCCAAGCTGCAGAAGAAAATCGATAAACTGCTGGCCAAACCGAAGCACGAGTTCCATGATGAACAGTACAATCGGAGTCGGAGTGATTTGACGCAGAATGTTGGCGATGCGGTGCAGGAGGGCTTCCGGAAGGCCGCCGAGGTGGAGAAAGCAGCGGAGGGTGGACTGAAGAGGAAAGCCGTGGACGACGGCAAGAAGGGAAAATTAGTCAAGAAGAAGGCGAAGGGAGCACTCTGGCTGGGAAGTGACGATTTGGGTTCGTCTTCGGAGGATAGTAGCGATTCTGACTCGGCTTGTTCGTCCGGTGAGGGAAAGTCCAGCGAAGAAAGCGGATCGATGTCGTCCTATCAAGTGTACTTCAGATTGGTTAAATATTGCTAAACATAGGTTGTTCTTTAAATTCGACTGCAAGTTATCAGGTGTCTACAGTGTAGCAGTCAAGAAGCTCGTTATAGGAAGATTCCACCAGTCAAGTGCATTCCTGTTCTCGTAGGTTTTGTTGGCGAAGAATCTTTTGCGCGCTTTTCTCAATTTGTTTCGCTGGTTTCGAAGCTCAGCATTCCGGGCTTTCTGCTAATACCGTAATTATTACTTCGGCGACGAGTACCATCAATTGAAAAATTTCCAAGTTTTGTCAAGGGCCTGGAGATATCGATTCCAGTTGATCGTAGAAAGCTCAGAATTAAGAGAGAGCAATCGCATCGCCGGAAGTCGAAATCTGGATCGCATTCAGTTTGAGCGGTACGAAACTGCAAACATCCGATTAGTATTAGCACTGGCGGGTGATGATAATCTGTTGGTAGGAGGGCAAGGCTGGCTGAGAAACTTCTAAGATATCCGACGAGCTCGTGAACACAAGATCAAGCCTACTACTATTGCGATTCGAAATGGAGTTGATGTACCAGACCGCTGGCGGAGATTGGTTCGAGTTAGAAATTTCTTGCTCGCTAGACACGTTAGGGAAGCAAGCCGTTGATATCGACGTCAAATCGCCACTGAAGGTAAGGAGATTGTAATCCCTAGCAGTAGAATGATATCGTTGGCCAAAGACATGTCTGAAACTCGTTGAACGGCGGAGAAATGGGCGGAGTAGAGCGCTGGATCAGATGTTGGACGCAGGTAAATTCGAAGATATATACGGATCGATTTGGAAGTTTCACGCGATTGATGCTGAGCCATCGAGGGTCACCTCAAAACAATTCAGTTCATGTTTCACGCAATTAGCACCCCCCACCTCTACAAAGGTTGCTGGTGGACTCACTACGATCACAACGAAATATCGTGTAGTCCGACGAGTTCAAGATTGCTTATATATCACCGTAGCCACGTTTCGTTAAAACTACTATGTCGTAATCACAAGCCGACAATCGTAGTTTCAAATCCATCGTTTTCGTGTGAGGCTAATTTCTGGTAGTAGACGCACAAGAATTGCGCATCATTTCGAGCAATGACGTTGGAACAATTTTCAGCTAGATGAAGCGTTGCGGCATTTTGGCTGGAATCGGATTTTACACGAGTTGAACTGGTCGTATTGAGATCGTACTTGCCTGAAAACGTTGTTGGGAGGTCCCTTCACCCGTCTCAAATACAGGGCCGGGACGGCTGATGAACGCTGGCTGGGTGGCTCGACTGTGATGAGCGGATAAGGACCTTCCATAAGGCTAGAGGCAAGTGTGCGTCCAACGCCCGATCAAGAATGTTTTCAGATAGATGAATCCTTGCGACATATTGGCCAGAATCAAAAGGTTCCGTGGGAGCAGATTCCTCTAATTGCTATGTCGAAAAATCTATCCGTTGTCGCGCTGACTTCAGTCGTTTAGCAAAAATAGGACAGTCAATACTCAAGAAGCGTGAGTGACGTCAAGCAGCTGGTCGTAGGACGTAGTCCGTTTTATTATTCAAACATGACAGTTATTGCATTTCAAATGATTCAGCTAGGCATTCATTGACCTGATGGTCACCGCACACTCGGACAACAAGCAGGATTCTTGCAGGATGTAGCTTTGTGACCCATTCTGACAGTTGTAACAGCGCAACATCCATAGCCTCCACAACTCTGCTCTCTCCCACTCCATAGTCCGTCGGGGACTAAGCATTCGGATCAAAACTTCTGATACTTCTTTGTTCCCGACCTTATAGGTGATGTGATATTACTTTTTATTTTTTACTGTGTAAGCCATTCCTATGAAGTTAGCAGTGCCTGAGCATCAGGTTGCTAAAGGGAGATTTCAGTGTACACCGAAGTGTATTGAAACGCATAGCTTTGGAGTCATAACAAGACTGTCCTGGTACTGGAACCAAAGTTCCTTATATTTGGGTTTCAATCGATTATTACAATGTAAGTATATATGCCTAAAGAGATAGATAGATATACGCCTGGGCGGTGATGACAATCTTTCGGCAATAACTTTTTGGTAGAACATGAGCCTTAGCGCGTCGTCCAAACGGACCAGCGGTAAAAGTGCAATCAGCAAAACATGTGGCGCACTGCGTACTCAGTGCCTCGATGCAAACTGCTTACGCATGTTGCACCGGGCCATCGTTCTGTCTACGGACCTGCCTATTCTGTTATGATTCTGTTGTGTCATACCATTCTGTGTGTTTTATTGCTAACGCTGATTGATGGAGCAAAGATGTTTTGGGTCGATGCGTGTACCTTACCACCGATGTTTACTCGTTGACGATTAATCAGATAATCGAACCCTCGAGCATCCGTTTCAATTATGGCTGACTTTGTGTTGTTTTCCGTGAGTCATTCTTGTACCTCGGACGCTAAGCTCAGGAATCCATTCCAGGGTTCTGTTTTCAACTTGAAATCAATTCAACTTCGCTTGATATCGTTGGAAAATCCTATGATTTTACTCTCGGTTTAAGGGTTTTGACTTTCAACAAGTACTTCTTTTCGAAAATTACGGAGGCGGCTGTAGCTAACTTTAATGCGTGGTCACTGGTTTCACCTACTAACATCCCGGTTATCCCTTAACCGAACATCCTTCTGGAGAATTCCACGGGATTGAGCTTGGCGCAGATATCTGTAGTTAACGGATTGTTCTCGCTTAGGTTTAAAGAGGACAGTTTGTTCAATTTAGTGACGGCACTGGACTTACACTTTGGTGAAACTGGAGTTGGAATATTGATAGGTAGGGCAGAACACTGGGAGAACTTTCTGGTTTGCTTGGCTTATCAATTCTGACGCTTCCCGGGAGCAACCCCCTTCTTCAGGAATAGTAGACGGAACTTTTAAATTTTGTGTGATCAGCGCACTATCGAATGATCTGACACTTTTCGTTCACTTCGTTGTTTTTCCACTACTGAAGCATTGTAGTACACTTGCATATGACGGTATATCGGACTAGGGACACCACATTCAACCTGTTTATTCAGACGCACTAATTCGTCAGCAACCACCTTTCTAACCACAACCTCCAAATTTTTAATTAATCCTCGCACTCACTGAGACTATCTTTACTTGCAATTTCATCCAACCGTTTTCACTGTGCCTATCATCAAACTCAGCGAGAGCTAAGGTCAGGCATGCATCACACACAAACCGGCATTCTTTATTTCCTGTAGCAGTTTAATCTCTTCGTTGGTCGCACCCAGTAAGCAGCGGACATGGATAGCTAATTTTCAACAGGTTTCTCTTCCAGAAAATTGACGAAATTTGACGACTTTCTCATCTAAAACATTGCTGTATTTATACTCCAGAAATTTGACTAGCAGCTCTTTCGTAAATTAAACGATCTTTTCAGTAAAATCAACAAACTTCTCCAAAAATGCGATGAATTCCTCCTCCTAGTATCTTCTCCAATAATTCGAAGAAAAAATTGTCCTCCGGAAATCCGACGGGTTCTCTTCCAGAAAATCGACGAATTATTCCTCTGTAAATTAGATGACTTTCTTATCTAAAATATTGTTTTATTCGATATTCGGAAAATCGACGAGTTCTCCGAAAATTTGCCAAGAAACACTCAAGTCAACGATTTTTGTTAGGAAATTCGTCGACCTTCTCCTCAAATGCTTTGAATTCGTCCTCCGTAAAGGTAGTTTTTTTCTCCGGAAACGCGACAAGTTTCATTTCCAAAAGTCAAAGAGATGTCATTCGTAAGTCCGACGAGATTCTTCGAAAATTTATGATTTTCCTCTGGATATTATACGACTTTCTCATATACAATATTGTTATAGAGGGAAGACGGCTTTGGCAGGTTTTGTTCTATTATTGGCAGGGGGTTTTGTCGACCGATTTTATGAAATTTGGCTACTATTCTTTGATATGCAAAATGTTTAGGCCAAATTGAGCCAATCAAGTCATAAAAACCCCTGCCAATAACAGAACAAAATCTGCAAAGCCGTCATTCCCCTATTCGATATTCGGAAAATCGACAAGAAATCGGAAATTTGTTAAATTACTCTTCCTGAAAAAAAAATCAGAATTCAAAGATTTCTCCTCTAGAACTCGTTATTTTTCCTCCGTGGATTCAGCTATTTTCTTCTCTGAAATTTGTCCAATTTCTCCGACGGAGTTTCTCTTCAGACGACTTTCTAATCTTAAATATTGTTAATTTATCCTCCGGATATTCGACGAGTTCCATTCTGAACGTTTGGCAGATTATACTGATTATACGCGCAGATTATACTGTCAAATTTCGGAAACAAAAATTTTCCTCCAGAAATGCGATGAATTCCTTCTCCGTAAACTCGACGTATTTCTCCTCGGAAAGTCGACAAAATTCTTTTCCGGAAATTCGATGAATTTCGCTTCCGGAAGTTCAAATGGTTTCTCTTCAGAAATTCGATGAATTTTTCCTCAGAAAATTTGACGATTTCTCATCTAATATATTGTTTAATTCTATATTCGGATATTCGACGTGTTCTCTTTCGGAAATTTGGTAAATTAACCTCCAAAATTCCAGAAAAAAATCAAGAAAAATCGACGAATTCCTCCTCCAAAAATCGATGAATTCCTCGTCCATAAACTCGACGAGTTTCTCCACCGAAATGCGACATTTTTTGAACTCGATAGATTCTCGTGCTCAATTTCGACGAATATAGCAAATTGGGTTTATACTATTTCTGAAAAACATTTCCGGAATTTTTTTCAGATACGACATTCCACGGAATGTATCAACTCGAAACACATTTCGGAAGAACCTTTCCGAACATTTCAGAAACCTCCAAAACATTCCGCGGAATGCCGTTTGGCGAATTCAGTTAGAATAATTATCATTCAAATATTAACGATTTCTTACGATTAATTACATGAAATCGGGCTATTTTTTCGATTAATTCAAACCCGAACACGACCCGTACCCGAATTTTTGCATTCGTAAACCCGTACTCGAGTTGGCCCATCAGTTCGGGTTCGATTCGAAGTGCGGGTTGCAAAACCTGAAACCAACCACATCTACTGCCTGGTATAAGGCGAAAGGGTTGCTAATGTCTTCTTTTAAAGAATACGTCTTCCCGATATAAGGCGAAGGAGGAGTGCCTTCAATGGATGCATCTGCCCGGTAAAGGTGAAGGAGGTAACGCCTTCTTTCAATGGATGCATCTGCCCGGTAAAAGGTGAAGGGAGGAGTAACATCTTCTTTGAAAGGATGCATCTGCCCGGTATAAGGCGAAGGAGTTGACAATGCCTTCTTTGAAAGAACGCATCTGCCCGGCATAATGCAAAGGAAGGGGTTACGCTTTCTTCAAATGGATGCATTGCCCGGTATAAGACGAAAAGAAGTTGATAATGTTTCATTAAAAAACACTCTTCCGGTATAAGGCGAGGGAGGGTAACGCCTTCTTTAAATGGATGCATCTGCTTGGTATAAGGCGAAAGGAATGATAATGCCTTCTTTAAAGATCGCGTCTGCCGGTATAAGTCGAAGGAGGGGTTACGCCTTCTTTAAATGGATGCATTTGCCGGTATAAGACGAAGAGGAGTTGAAAATGTTTTCTTTCAAAGACACGTCTTCCGGTATAAAGGCGAAGAGTTGTAACGCCTTATTTAAAGGATACATCTGCTCGGTATAAGGTGAATGGAATTGATAACCTTCTATAAAAGAACGCGTCTACCGGTATAAAGGCAAAGGCAGGGTAACGCCTTCTTTAAATGGATGCATCTGCCTGGTATAAGGCGAAAGGAGTTGATAATGCCTTATTTAAATGAACGCGTCTGCCCAGTGTAAGGTGAAAGGATGGAGTAACGTCTCCTTTAAATGGATGTATCTGCCCGTATAAAGGAGCAATTGAAATTTAAAACTACTTCTAAATATTCTGGGAGGCCTTCCTTATGCCGTGCAGGAAGATGCGTGGCTGCCAAGCAAGACTATGCTGAAGGAGGCTGGGTTCAACTTCTGGCCCAGTATAGCAAATTTATCGGAAAAATTTTCGGCTTTTAGGTATAAAAGTTTAAACATGTTAATCTCGTGTTTAAGGAATCAAAAAAAAGCTAACGAGCACAAACCTCGCAGGTAACAATTGTGGGAATGCTGAATGAACATAGGCTGTATTAATTAATATTCCGCGAAATGGTGCATTCCGCGAAATAGTACATTCCGTCAAAAGTCATTCGGCGAAAAGGTACAAACCGCCAAATGTCGTATCGCGAAAGTTACAAACCGCAAATGTTACTCACAGATGTTCAACCGCGAAATGAATTCCGCGAAATAGTTTTCGGTGAAATGTTATACAATCAGAAATTGGGTTCAGGGTCATTTGGCGAATGCCGTTTGGCCGAATTCTTACGAAGTGAGAGTGAGTAGTGTGAAACAAGAAGAAGATGGAAAAAAGAAGGAAGAAGGAAGAAGGAAGAAAAGAAGGAAGAAGGAAGAAAGAAGAAAGAAGGAGAAGGGAGAAGAAGGAAGAGGAAGGAAGAAAACTGGAGAGAAATAAAGAAAGAAGGACGAAAGCAGAAAAGAAAAGAAGGAAAGAAGGAAGAAGTAAAGAAGAAAGAAAGAAGGAAAACGAAGAAAGAAGAAGGAAGAAGAAATAAGGAAGAAGGAAGAAGAAGAAGAAGGAAGAAGGAAGAAGAAAGAAGGAAGAAGAAAGAAGAGAAGAAGGAAGAAGAAAGAAGGAAGAAGAAGAAGGAAGAAGTAAAAATGAAGACGAAAGAAGGAAGAAGGAAGACGCAAGAAGGAAGAAGGAAGAAGGAAGAAGGAAGAAGGAAGAAGCAAGAATGAAGAAAGAAGAAGGAAGGAAGAGAAGAAGAAAGAAGGAAGAAGGAAGAAGGAAAAACGAAGAAGGAAGAATGAAGAAGGAAGAAGGAAGAGGAAGGAAGAAAAACTAAGGAAGAAGAAGAGGAAAGAAGAAGACGAAGAAAGCAGAAAAGAAGGAAGAGGAAGAATGAAGAAGGAAGAAAAACTAAGGAAAAAGAAAGGAAAGAAAAGGACGAAGGAGGCAGAAAGAAGGAAAAGGAAGAAGAAGAAGAACAAATAACGAGAAGAAGAAAACAGAAAAGAAGGAGAGAAGGAAGAAGGAAGATGAGAGGATGGAAAACAGAAGAAAGAAGAATGATGAGGAAGGAAGAAAAAAGAAGGAAGGAGGAAGAAGGACCACTCGTAAACTGAGGTCAATTCTTTTCAACTATTCGCCAAACGGCATTCAGCCAAATGGCCAACCCATAAATTGCTCCTATAGAAATTCGGAAAAAAATATCAGGAAATTAGACGAATTTCTCCTCAAGAACTGCAAAGGTTTTCTTTTCTGGAAATTCATCAGATTTCTCCGACGAGAAGACGAATTTCATCTACGGAAATTCGACGCATTTATCCTTCAGAAACTCAACAGAGACTAGATTGTTTTTAGTTTTCTCTTTGATTCCAAATCCAAATTAAATATACATTCAAAAGTTATGTCCAAAACACTACTGTCGAAACATAAAATGGCACATAAAGTCATTCAATTTGTTCGGAAAATAATGAAGGAATGTGGAGAAATTATATCACAAGTGAATGAGTGAAGCCCGTTTATTTCTCACCGAGCCCTCAAGTGTTAATTACCAGAAAATCTTCTACAATGTACATTCTGTGGTATAGACACGATTCCTAAACGTTAATGTTTCGCCACTTCCAAAGCGTAAATTTTCAGCAAGTTCTTAACTCTCAAATAGCGAACCTACACTTGGTTGCTTCTCTGTTGCGGCTGAATGCCTTGGAAGACGACACAACTGGGGCGGAAAATCGCGTCAACTTGCTTCCGACAGCGGCGCCATCATTCACGCGCTACCAGACGGTCCCATCTTCATCAGATAGATTTTTGATGATTCATCAAGTTCGAAACTCAAGAAACTCAATTTCTGGACCTCCTTAACCAATTGCCATTCAAGCAAAGCTCATGATTTCCATAAAGTTTGTCAATTTTCCACAACAATGAGCGCGAACAAATACGTTTGATTTCGTGATGTTTGTACAAAACGTTTCTCATTTCATGTGTGCGAAAACTGTGCCATAAAACGTGGTGAAACGCGACGGCGGCGAAGACGACGACATCAAAAGTGGCGTTAAAATGGAAATTTTCTTCCCACTGTAACAATCTGTCACACATCTCGACATTGCGCGTTACGTTGCTGGTTGGCATTGCTCGGTGGGGCGAAGCGAAGCACCAAACTCACGGAACGGATGTCGGACAGAACCGCCCGGCAGGATGGGGTTGAATTCGTGGACATGAACAGCGCTCTTTTGGAAGCAGGTTCGCCAGACTGTAGTAATAGGGCAGGTGTTGAGGTCGGTCACGTAAATAATGTTTCCGTCGTGAGGCAGTTTTCGGCATGATCTTTCACGGCAAGGGTTTCGAAAAGGAGGGGTGGAAATAACTAGCACTAAAATGTCTGGCTTTTGGTAGACAAATGAGCAACTAGAAACCGTTATTAAGTCAGCGTGCGATTGTGTGGTTTCACATTTTGTCAAGCGTGACAGAGGATGATGATGCAGAACTGCTAGATGTTAGAACTATGACTAAAATATCAGGACCAATAAAGTGGTTTTGGAATCGAAACAAATGTATTGTTCTTTAATTCAATTTCTTTGCATTTCCTACATTTCAGACTTTTCTGAAGTGATTATTTGTATTCAGGAAAAATTCACAATATTCGAACATAGAGTTATAAAACATTTCTTGAAAAATGGGTGCTAGGTCAATGAGTAAATCACTCATTCCACCTAAATCTTGAAAAAAGAAATTTAATTTAGTGACCGGGAAAACTGCTGTGACGAACCATATTGTCCTCAAGTTATGTTTTGTTTCTTGGATTTTTACAAACAGACTCTGTAGACCGACAACTTTCCTTCCGTATGAATCAAAAGTAGACATTTTCCAAACGATTACCCACGCATCAGATGACAGTAATTCCGTCCCTGGCTATGGAGCCGGGTAGTAATTACGATTCGCAATCGTAATGGCCATCGTCGTCTT